>NC_059679.1:3699740-3807240 GCF_905147105.1 Pieris brassicae | reverse complement strand
CCGACGTTTGTGGTCCTATCACTCCTTCAACAATAAATAACAAAAACTATTTTGTTTTGTTTGTTGACCAATATACTCACTACTGTGTTGTGTATCTATTAACACATAAATCAGATGTGTTCTCTGTTTTCAAAGATTCTGTGTAAAAAAGCGAAGCGAAGTTTAATTTAAAACTAGTTTATTTATATTGCGATAACGGTGGAGAATATTTATCTACTGAAATGAAAAAATATTGTGTTGAAAAAGGAATAACTTATCATTTAACTATTCCAAGAATGCCACAATTAAATGGTGTTTCGGAGCGAATGGTAAGAACTATAACTGAGAAAGCTCGTTGTATGATAAATGGTGCAAATCTTTCAAAATTATTTTGGGGTGAAGCTGTTTTAACTGCTGTGTATTTGATTAATTTAACCCCGACAAATGCTTTAAAATTATCCAAAACACCATTTGAAATGTGGCATAACAAAAAACCACAAATAAAATATTTAAAAGTTTTTGGTTCAACAGTTTATGTGCATGATATGTTACATAAGACAAAATTCGATGTTAAGTCATGGAAAGGTACTTTTGTGGGATACGAACCAAACGGTTATAAAGTTTGGAATCCTGAATGCGAAAAATTTATTACTGTCAGAGATGTCATAGTAGATGAGACAAATTTTCTTCAATCCAGGCCTGCGTTGCGACCTGAAGAGAATATAGTAAATTCTCATGATAATGTTAACATTGACAACATTTCAAAGTCAATGAAGTCTCAAAATACTGACAGATATAAATCAGATACCTGTAAATCTGATGATTATGAAGTTCCTCAGAAAATTCGCAAAACTAACCATGACATCGTCGAATTTGAACAACCAAATGCACATTCTGATGATCTTTCAGTGGTCGTAAATAATGAGGACACAACCAGTTGTATTGAACCACGTAGGAGTGATAGGCTTAAAAGTCGTCCCCCTATTTCTTATAAAGAAATCGATGATAACCTTATGTGTGCTAGTTCAATTTTGTGTAAAATACCAAATTCGTTTCAAGAGATTAAAATACGAGACGATAGAGCTCATTGGGAAGGTGCAATTAAAGAAGAATTAAATTCTCTATTTTTAAATAAAACATGGACTTTAGTACCACGGCCAGATAACAAAAATATTATAGATTGCAAATGGATTTTTAATATAAAAAATGATGAATTCGGAAAGCCTTTACGCTATAAAGCTAGACTCGTTGCTAGGGGTTTTAGCCAGGAATATCTCATAGACTATAATGAGACTTTTGCACCTGTTGCAAGAATAGCTAGTTTTAGATTTATTATTGCTTTTGCTAATCAATATAATTTACTTGTACATCACATGGACGTAAAAACTGCATTTCTTAATGGGGTACTACAGGAAGAAATATATATGAAAGTTCCAGAAGGGGTGTCTTGCAAAAATGGTTATGTGTGTAAATTAAATAAAGCATTAAATGGGCTAAAGCAAGCCGCTAGATGCTGGTTTGAAATTTTTGAACAGTCTCTTAGGCGGGAGGGTTTTCAGAATTCATCAGTAGATAGATGTATTTATATACTAAATAAAGGAGATATACAGAAAAATATATATGTGGTACTTTATGTTGATGATTTGATAATAGTGAGTGCTAATGTAAATACAATAAACAGTTTTAAAATATATTTAATGAGTAAATTTAAAATGACAGATTTACATGAAATTAAATTATTTCTTGGAATTAAAATAACTCGTTGCGATGATATGATAATGCTAGATCAAAGTGCTTATATTAAAACAGTTTTAAATAAATTTTGCATGCAGGATTGCAAACCTGCAACTACTCCTATGGATAGTAAACTCAATTATGAAGCACTAAACTCAGAAGAAAATTACACTGCTCCATGTCGCAATTTAATTGGTTGTCTAATGTATATAATGTTATGTATTCGACCTGACTTAAGCACTAGCGTTAATATATTAAGTAGGTACACAAATAAAAATAATAAAGAATTGTGGCAATGCCTCAAAAGAGTGCTTAGATATTTAAAAGGCACAACTGATTTTAAATTATGTTATAAAAGGTGTGAATATAATAACATCTGAACTGGGTATGTGGACTCCGATTGGGGAGGTAATGATGTAAATGATAGAAAGAGTACAACCGGGTATATATTTAAATTGTTTGAACATTGTTCAATAACCTGGACAACAAAGAAACAATTGTCAGTAGCAGCCTCCTCCACAGAGGCTGAGTATATGGCCTTATATGAAGCCGTTAGAGAGGCTTTATGGCTTAAATCTTTGGCAAGGAGTATTCATATTGATATATCCACTCCTATTGTTATATATGAAGACAATAACAGCTGTATAAGCATAGCAAATAATCCGACTAATCATAAGCGGACAAAACATATAGATATTAAATATCATTTTTCTAGGGAACAAATAGAGAAAAATGTAATAAAGCTAAATTACATTCCCACAGGTCAACAACTTGCAGATGCGTTAACAAAACCATTACCAGCGGTTACGTTTCATGAAATGAGGAGAAACATGGGTTTACAATAATAATATTTAATGAGTTGGCTACTATTTTTTATTAATTTAATTATTCTGTTATACTCATTGTGTTCTAATAATTATATCTAATGTATATAATGTATCGAATTTAAGATGATGAAATGATCTGATAAGGTTTTTCTGGGTTTTCCCTTATCCGAGCAACAAATGTTGGATCATTATTTTTGTATTTTCCCAGACTCGCTTGGAAGTTATATAGTTCTGTTTAGGCATTTGATTTGTACAAGAATTAATTTTTGAGGGGGCGTGTTGATTTATTTGAGTAAGATTGCAAAAATTAATCATTGTATTGACTATTTCCTGTCATTTGAATGAGCGATCGAGCCGCCATCTTGTCGAGGCGCCAAATTGTCTTTACCTCACTCTGCTCCAGGTCATTTCTGATTCATTCCAATTTGTATCGTGGTAGGAAGCAGACATATCACTTCCAAATTAAACAGTGAATATATTTCTTTATTACGGATACTGTGTGTGTATAATTTTCGTGCCCTAACAAGAATTACAACAAAGCACAGGCCATTTTATTCATCTGGCCTCTGCTCTGCTCTCCCTGCGCGCCTCCGAGCTTTTATATACACTCTAGGGGTAGGGCAGACAAGACCGCGTGGATAGTGGGCCGCTCTGATTCGGTTTTGGGTACTTTTTGGATATTCAATAAGTAAGTAAGTAAGTAATTTACAACTTACAAACAATTAAATGAATGATTTTTTTATTTAGTAGTTTCTCGCTCGTATGCATCGCAAATGATCGATACTTTCAAAATAATCTGAACCCTTTGTTAGTCAACTAAGTGATTGACGTTTGACATCAATTTTATGTCGGTTTTATGAAATAAATTTTGGTCGGCGGTCGGTAACGGCGTCTTATATACCAATTTGTATGAAAAGTTTCCAAAAAAAATCTATCTCATGAACTAAGTAAGTAAGCACTTAAGTTTCTTTTTATAATTAAAAATATCGATATTTAAATCGACGGTCCCTATTTGGAAGGTTAACCTATAGCCCTAATAATAATTATATTATTATGATTATGACAATGTTGATGTTGTTGTACTAGACACACTATTAAACCATAAATAGTTTTTCTTACCAGAAGAGTTTTTATTTTTAAATATTCAATTTTAACTAGAAACGTATCGCTATCGCTAACAAAACCCCACACCACACCACATGTTACACACATATACTTGACAGAGTAGATACTCATCCATCGACAGAGTTGTAGATATCGTGCCGTTGAATGGCACCTTGTCGCGTCGCGTGGCGATCTTGTACGAGAAACATTTTCCTCTGACATTGTATCGGAATAATTATTATAATTAATTATTATACATACATATTATTAATAAATTATAATTTTTTTTCAAATAAACCACATTGCCATTTCTCTGAGCGTGTGCTGCGAGCTTCTACGAGAAACATATCTATCAATACAAATATCTATGCAAAAAAAAAGAAAACAAACAATATCATATCAGTCAATAAAATAAATAATAATATTTTTTTACTACTACTAGTACTACTACGTGCTACTACTGCACGCCAATACACATACATAATAAAATGAAAAATCGTCTCTCGCTCGCTCTACGAGAAACATTCGACGTCCGCTCCAATGCCGACGCGGACTATTGCTCTCGGTATAGATGTGGAGCGAAACAGTCGTGCGCACAGCGTCGACTCGTTCTCGTTGCCGCGCGTCGTTCGTCCGTCGATAGACGACGAGAGAGAATGTGTTCTTGTTTTTGTGCGAAGTGCGAAGTGAGAATATTATATACATATATTCGCGCATGGATGATATATATGGGTGGTATGGATTTTAGGAGAAAATTATATCAAATTCGATTTTCGAATGCGAGACCGCCGAGATCTTCCCAGCTCTGTGTGTGTGTGGTGTATAGTTCATTTTATATCTCTCTTGTCAACACAAAATAACAAAGAATATACATACTCCTCATATTTTATATAATATAATATAAAATTATATTATAGCACCGCGTTCGCAGACCGGATGGTGACGTTACCAATCGACCAAGATTTGGGACCGTCTCCCCCGGTGTTATCTGTGATATTAAAAGAATACGCTTCTAGGCACACCTCAACGCAGGGCGCCGAGCGTGTTCGACACGTGCGCGGTCGCTACGGCGACCGTATATGGAAAGAATGTATAAAAGAGGACGCGCACGCGCCCATCGTCGAAACGGTGTGCGCAGCGTCGTGTTGGAATTTATCCCTCAAGCTCCGGGCGTTGATCGTATCTAGTGCGAATCATGCCTGTGTGCGCGCATGCATGTAATTGCCAGCCGAGTTTTAATATGTTTACAATAACGTATTGAATAAAAATTGAGAAGTTGCGTTTAGATGAATGTTCAATTTTCAAATTGTCACAACATCGATTCCCGCCCGCGGGCTCGTGTTCGTTGCAGTTTTATGTCACTCACAGTGGTCGAGCATCGTTGTACATCACCTCGTTGCGAGATCGTGACGGGACGGCCGCTCGTAGACCGGTCAAAGTTAGTCTATCGATATGAAGCGCGAACGTCGCGTCGCGTGCAAATTCGACGCGTTACGTTCACGCGTGTCGAGAAGGCGCGCGCGCCCCTCGACGCCGCCGGCCCCGAGCCAGCGGCTCGCCGAAGCCGCTGTCAAATGTCTGCCTTATCAACTTTCGATGGTAGTTTCTGCGACTACCATGGTTGTCACGGGTAACGGGGAATCAGGGTTCGATTCCGGAGAGGGAGCCTGAGAAACGGCTACCACATCCAAGGAAGGCAGCAGGCGCGCAAATTACCCACTCCCGGCACGGGGAGGTAGTGACGAAAAATAACGATACGGGACTCTTACGAGGCCTCGTAATCGGAATAAGTACACTTTAAATATTTTAACGAGGAACAATTGGCGGGCAAGTCTGGTGCCAGCAGCCGCGGTAATTCCAGCTCCAATAGCGTATACTAAAATTGTTGCGGTTAAAAAGCTCGTAGTTGCATTTGTGCGCCGCGCTGTCGGTGCACCGCATCCGCGGTGATACTGACACGTCTGCGGAGCATATCGTCGGTGAGCCGGCGGTAAAACGCCGGTTCAATATCAAAATCCTATCGCGGTGCTCTTCGGTGAGTGTCGAGGTGGGCCGACAATTTTACTTTGAACAAATTAGAGTGCTCAAAGCGGGCTCAAAATGCCGCTTGAATATTTCGTGCATGGAATAATAGAATATGATCTCGGTTCTATTTTGTTGGTTTTCAGAACTCCGAGGGATTAATAGGGATAACTGGGGGCATTCGTATTGCGACGTTAGAGGTGAAATTCTTGGATCGTCGCAAGACGAACATCAGCGAAAGCATTTGCCAAAGGTGTTTTCATCAATCAAGAACGAAAGTTAGAGGTTCGAAGGCGATTAGATACCGCCCTAATCCGCCCGTTCTAATCGTAAATATGTCATCTAGCGATCCGCCGACGTTACTACAATTGCTCGGCGGGCAGCTTCCGGGAAACCAAAGATTTTGGACTCCGGGGGGAGTATGGTTGCAAAGCTGAAACTTAAAGGAATTAACGGAAGGGCACCACCAGGAGTGGAGCCTGCGGCTTAATTTGACTCAACACGGGAAATCTCAGCAGGCCCGGACACCGGAAGGATTGACAGATTAACAGCTCTTTCTTGATTCGGTGGGTGGTGGTGCATGGCCGTTCTTAGTTGGTGGAGCGATTTGTCTGGTTAATTCCGGTAACGAACGAGACTCTAGCCTGCTAAATAGGCGTCGTTATTCAAGGTGTCGCACGCTCAAGTCGCTTTTCGGCAACGCACTCGCGAGCCCTCTGGTATTGAGAGTGTCCATGGGCGGCGGTATCACTTATCATCAGTTGAGCCTCCTGTCCGTTTGCCCCCTGTTCTATAAAAAAAAGGCGAACAATGCTCAACAGTGTATCCCTCTTACTTAATCATTACTGTCTTAATCAGTCTGTATTACTGCAACGCAATTTAAAAATAATAGTAATAACAATACTATAACACTTGTGTACTAATTGAGATTCAAAATTCGTTATTGCTCGTGCTTAATATTATTGTATTGCAAAACTGTCGTTATATTTTGCCATATTTTTTGTACAATAAATCACGTTTCGTAAAGTTATAAATAACATTAAATTAATTAATGTATGACGATTAATTATGAATATCAATTCCATTACTATTTCGAAAGAAATATTGACGTTAACTAAATTGTGAAACGTTTCTTTTAACGTTCAAAAAACTCAATTATTTCTGGATTTCACTCACTAAAATTACGCGTATGACATAATGATTCTTATCCACATAATTCATAACAGAACTCCAAGAACAGTGTATTTTAAATATTTTCAGGTCGTAAACTAAAATTGTGAAACAAAGTCAGTAACGCCGCCCCCTAGAGCCTTTAGAATAAATGCTCAGCTGTTATTATAAGACGCTCGAAGTAGGAGGTATGCCAGGTTTAGAAAATTGGTTTTTCTCAAATTCTGGCTTCTATTGTTTTTTGTATACGTCTCGCTCAAGTCGCCGCTTTACAGCACTTGCCATACACTTGGCGTACACTTCGACCATCTCTTAATACAAGTGAGAAGTTATTAATTTTGACATTAGGAGGTCATAGTTTGAGCTTAGTATCGTTTCTCAATGGTCTTGGCTAATCTATCAGTTCACTTGTTCATCTTTCTATTAGTCTATTTTGGGTCTTAAACGTGGCAGTTTCCACTGATGTATTCCTTAACGTATGAGTAAATTTATGTTTCTGATTATGAACTACTGGAAAAAGCTCCTGTACACAGGTTTTAACGCAACACCTCGCATATTTTTAACATGTCTACGATTAAATCAGTACAACCTATTTTTTAGGTGCCTCTGATTTCTGAATCAGATTTAAGATCATTTGCCAATCTAATAGGCAAGTAGCCTGCTGTGCCATTTTCCAGAAAAAAGACGACCACAGAGATGAGAGTCAATAAACAGACCCGAAAATAGCTGGCATAAGGAGTTCTCACGGGTTCTAAAACTTCATTCATTATGTGGGTTTTCAAATGATAATTTAATACTTATGGTTAACAATAATTTACATTTAAAATATGAATAAAAGATCAGTCATGGTTATATAAATTAAGTATGATTCATGTAACCCGTTATAATGTTTTACTCATATTAACATACTGCATAATTATAGTAGGTCAAGAGTTCAATAACTCTACTCACTTAAAATTAACTATTGACGATATATTTAGATTTAGTTCACAAGGGAAAAAATAGTCTTTATCGTTTCAATAATTATAATTATATTAAATACATATAAGCCATAATAACTTTTTTTATAACCTATCGCAGATGTGTACAATTTAGTTAAGAAAATGAAACTCTGAAAACACTTACAAGTTTATGCGCCCTTGGTATGATGAAGTCCCTGGCGCGAAGAAACCTTAACAAGTACTCGTCGTCCGTCCGAAGTGGCTCGCATTCCCCTCGATCTGAAATTAGTTTACAAAATGTGGGTCTTCTTTATATTGAAACTTGCTCCTTTATAAAACAGATTCGTGGAAAGTTATTTTTGGTGTATTTTTCGTCTCCATAACGATCATATTTTTGGAAAAATAAAAGATAAACTGAAATTTGTAATAAATCAACGAAAACGTTAGTTTGCCTGTGGATTGTTGAAATTATGGCAACGACAATTGTTTCTACGTAAAGTTACGGTTTATTTCAGATAAACTTAAAATTCTTTTTGGACATTGTACGGTTCCTGGGTCAACGGGATGCTTCAAATAATAGAGATTTATTGATTTACTCTATATTTACCACTCGCGTGTTACAATAGAATATGAGCGAAATAATGACGTGCTAATTGCTATATACCGAATGAATACAATTTAACAGTCAAAGAGAGTGCCTACGTCTGGCGATGCTCTCGGGGTGTAACTCCCATGATTTAGTTCGCTATGAACGAATGTAGAAGAGAGTGCCTGCGTCGGGCTATACTCTCGGGACGTAACTCCGACGATTTGGGAAATCGTCACGCTTATAAGTGATCGAAATGTACATCCATGGCACGTACAAACATAGGAATTTGTCAAGCTTGTAAATGAGCAAGAATGTACGAACCTTGGCACTTACATAGGGATCATCACGCTTATAATTCTAAGATAGCCTGAGTGAACAAAATGTACAGCTTTGGCTCGTACATACTCCCCCAGGCAAAAGGTGCAAAATGAATATGCTTTATAAGATGAATCTAACTTAAGGAAATGCTTAACAGTCTCTTAACTTATGCTAACACTTCCTACACCAATCCACGACACTATCACTAACACTAAGACCTATCGTAGTCCGGTCCCGGGTGGGTCTCCCTGACGCCACTGCAAAACCGGCTGCTACTTCAGCTGATGCTACACCTACTGCTCCGTGACGTCTCTTGATCTTTATATGATCGTAATGTCCTATCCACTACCTGTCTTGAGCACATTCTGAGAACTATCATGAGCATAAAAGTACATTACTGTGTTGTTGATTGAAACCATGACCTAGGTTAAATATGATTGTTATAAAATGCAACCGTACCTCGGTAATTTGATATCTACATAATATTATTCATTGTATTTGACGTCTTTTACAGTAGGTCAATCCACTAGCTAACATATTGTTACGAGCTAGGGGATCGGATAGAAAATGCCGTAGAGTTATTCAAGGGTTTATTTCCTGAAAAATCAATGAGGAATTTATGGCACAATTTAATCGCAGAGATGCACTTATAACACATAAAAACACAGTCACTAATTACTTCACTTATGCACACTTCACACAGTACTTTATCACTTATATTCACTTTATTCGCACTTTATCGCTTCGGTGTTTCGCTCTTGTTATCGCATTCAAAACTAAGTGACTAGTCGCGTTTCGGCTCGCTTATATATCCCTGGGAATAATTCTAAACAATATACGAGAACTTTCTAGGCGGGCTTGCTACTGAGTAGCGATTGCACAATTCTAGAACGTTCGCACTCTTTGTCTCTTTCGCACGTTGCTCCGTCCTTCTAGAGTGCTCGTCTAGTTTCGAGAAAGTTCTGATCTTCTCTCTCTCTCTCTCTCGTATCATTTCGTCCTTGTCTCAGACCTAGAAACTTCGGTCTAGAATATTCCTTCATCAAAGGGGAAAACGGGTCTCCTGAAAACTGCACCACTCGACTACACATGTTTTGAAACCGACTGAAAAAAGGTTTCAGCTTCCTGAAAACTAGGGTAACATTATGAAAATTACAATTTTCTAATATGTGATTGACCCTCTCCTGAAACGGTCAGAAATCATATTACAGCCTGCTGAAAAGTTCTCTAACTAGTGGAAAAATCTAGAAACATGGCAGTCGACCCGTCTTCGTAACAATATGATATTTTGCTGAACTGGCATTCCATGTATTGTTTATGATATTATATTAATCATCCTTTTTCACGTTATAAAATTAAATATGAATAGTTATATCTGTAATAATAACTTTCACTCAATATTGAATATAAAGTTTCGACGATGTATGTTATACATAAATGGAACTGTATTTATTTATGCTTAAAGGAATTTTAAGTATAATTTTATAGATGGTGCTTTTCTTTCTTTTCCTTTGGTTTCTCATATTGGACTCATAGGATTGCATTACTGAATAAGTTTGCTGTATGTTACTTTTATGAAATCCTGAATCGGTGAACCTGCCATAGTGCGGAGCGATAACGCTTCGCAATCTTCCCCTTTTACGAAAGATATCACTCTTTCTGACCTTTCTTTTTGACCTTCCTGTAAATTCCTTTCTATTTTTAACTCCTTTTTTACTTAGAACCTTCTGCTTTTTCACGAATGCTTGTTGCTTAATATATTTCTTGCCTTTATTGATAGGCAAAACATTTAATTTGTGTACCACCTTTTCTGATCCATGCGAACGTTTCCTATTACTGTTTCTAGTTATGATTCTATTATTTCTTACAACTTTGTCGGATCCTTGTGTTAAGTTGCGTTGCAAATGCGGTCGCGTATGCAATTGACTCGGTGCTTCTGACAAAGGCTTAGAGAATACTAAGCTGCGATTTAGGTTTTTATTATTCTGAGAAGACATGGACGAAGACAAGTTTTGATTATCTTCTGTTTCTTGCTTGACTTGTAAGCATTTCATTCTCTTGATACCCATATTAACGCGATGTGATTTATCTTCTCCGCTTACTTTACAATCAAGTTGCGTTTGCTGCTCTATGGGTTGCCATGTCGGCTTGCTAATAGATTCAATGGATAATTTACCATCAATGTTCTTTTTGGTACTCACATTGGGGTTATTATTATGAACTGAACAACTGGTCATTGTAAGTTGACCTGTATTATGTTGTAAGGGACCCCCTTCTGCCCCGGAAATGATGCCATGATGCTCCATGCTATCTGAAGTAAACGATTGTACTACGCTCTTTACTAATTTGGATAATTCTCCTCCTTGACCAATATCTGCATAAGTACTGTGCTTATCCATAGGTAATTTACTACCAGTTTTCTCCTTAGTAGAGAGTAGCGTAATTTGATCCGTACTTTTGTGAAAGGTCTCTCCTACCCCGGAAATGAAGCTGTGATGTTCTATGCTCTCTGAAGATAACGATTGTACTACGCTCTTCACTAATTTGGATAATTCTCCTCCTTGACCAATATCTGCACGTAAACTGTGCTTGTCACCATTTCCTGCTATTTCTTCCACCCTTGCCGAAGACGAAGAATTTTTATTTTCCATTTTATATTGAAATGATTGCTCTTCTTGCGTAGTAGAATAAGTTAAATTTGAATTAAATAGTGCATCGTGCAGGATCGTGTTATGTTTTTGGGAACAAATCATGCATCTTTTATGCGAGAAGCAAACTTCCACTTCATGCTTAAGTAAACAATTTGTGCAAAGCTGCAATCTTAAAATTGTATCAACCCTGTCATTAAAATCTTTTGCTAAAAATGATTGACAATTAAACAGGCCATGGTTAGATAAGTTGCATAATTGACAATATTGTATTTTATTTTCATTTCCTCGTTTATTGAAATGCGTCGACAGCGATTTTTTGCTGATGCTACATTTTGATGAAGGTCGCTGTTGTTTTGCAATTAAATCTTGTCCGGTTTGATTATTAGCCATTTCCAAGGCATATAATGAATTTTTTGAATTATGTGAATCCCTAAGTACCGGTGATTCCATATGAATTTCTAGAAAATTCTTCTGTAGGCTTTTAGAATGTAATTTGAGATTTATCTCTCTTCTATGGTGCCTATATATAGCTTCCTGCTCGTAAAATTTATTCTGATACTCCGTGTTGGAGCCTCCAAGATCAGCATCTATTTCGATATGGGTTTTAAAGATTAACCCCCATCGGAATTTTAATATTTCTAGGGCTTCTTCAAGATCATATTTATCCGATGACGAGTATCCATTAGATAGTTCTAACATACTATCAAAGGACCTAAATAAAGCTGCTTGTTTACGAAGCAACTCTTCGGTTTTTTTTGAATACCTGAAGGATTTCAGGCTGTCAGTGAAAGAAGCTTGGAACAAATTCTCCATTATGGTATATATTATTAACTAGTTTATATATAATATACTTAGTAAATTCTTAAACGAATGTTTTATAAAATACGTAGTAACAATGCGTTACCATTCGCTTCTGCCTGATAAAATGCTCAGAATAAATGAGATAATTCTCAGAATTATAGTGCTCAAAACAAATGGAAAGGACTTACCTACTGCAATGGCTGCTTTCCTCTTCTTGTTATGTTGCGTGTAGATTAGTACCCGACGTCTTCCGCCACACCGTGTTGACGGATACAGGATTGTGTATTATCTTTTAAAAGGACCTCCTAGACCCTTTGCTTGCTTCTCTGTAAATGCTTGTACCTCCAGGATACATTCTGTGCTTTAAACAATTGGAGAGGACTTACTGTACCGAGCGCTGTCGCTTGCCTCTCTATGTTGAAGATTGACGTCCGTCGCCTGGTTCTCGGTTGAAAGGACGCCGATATATTTTGATCCGTCTGGATTCTTGAAAAAGTTGGGAGAGGGCTTACTGCAGTTTACCTCTCTCCGTTGAAGATTGACGTCCGTCGCCTTGTTCTAGGTTGAAAGGACGCCGATATATTTGGACTAGTCTGGATCCTTGAAAACGTTGCTCTCCTCTTTTCTATTGATGCGGATGATGGTATTTGATTTGCTTGATGACCCAACGAACCAGCAGTGGGATGTTTTTCCACGGCGCCGATCTTCAGGAAAACGGAGTAAAACGCGAACGCGATCAACTGAACGTGAAAGAACCGCTATTCCCGGATAGCTCGAAGGACCAAAATGTACGATTCTGGATGGCTCGAAGGACCAAAATGTACGATTCTGGATGGCTCGAAGGACCAAAGTGTACGGTTCCTGGGTCAACGGGATGCTTCAAATAATAGAGATTTATTGATTTACTCTATATTTACTACGCGCGTGTTACAATAGAATATGAGCAAAATATGACGTGCTAATTGCTATATACCGAATGAATACAATTTAACAGTCAAAGAGAGTGCCTACGTCTGGCTATGCTCTCAGGGTGTAACTCCCATGATTTAGTTCGCTATGAACGAATGTAGAAGAGAGTGCCTGCGTCGGGCTATACTCTCGGGACGTAACTCCGACGATTTGGGAAATCGTCACGCTTATAAGTGATCGAAATGTACATCCATGGCACGTACAAACATAGGAATTTGTCATGCTTGTAAACGAGCAAGAATGTACGAACCTTGGCACGTACATAGGGATCATCACGCTTATAATTCTAAGATAGCCTGAGTGAACAAAATGTACAGCTTTGGCTCGTACAGACATATAATTTAAAATGTTTTGTAGACATGTCTATTGTGACAAAACTACGTTGCAATTTTGGACGAGTAAATAGGTTTTTAACTGCGATCGTAACAATATGACGCAATACTATAGAGAGATGATCTGCGTAACAGTTCGTTGCTCTGTGGACGAAATAACGATAACAATAAATTTAAAATTTATCCGTTTTAAACGAAATCAAGGATTGGTCATCCGTCATATTCAATATTTACCGTTTTAAGCTTAATTTGTATAAGACAACTACAATTGTTTGATATATTTAATTAAAGATGACGCGTAAGTTCCTAAAACGCGTACATGTAATTGTAATGTACATGAATACCCAAACCAACCCTGTTACTATTAATTATTATTACTTACTTATACTAGTAAGTAGTAATAGCTACTTACTAATATAATATTACTGTTAGTATCAACGAAAAAAAATTGATGGCTTAGATTTCTCAATGTTCGCAAAAATTGTTAGACACAAAAATATTGTCTAAATTATACACACTTTCCGTAACTTTTTTTTCTTCTTTAAGATTTAGATTTAGTTCATATGATCCATATTATGTATTTTTGAAGAATCGACTACAATACCTATTCCAGCGATACTGTATATAACACAAATTCCTGCGAAATGTAAAAAACGGTTTTAAGGCTTTCTTAACATAAATTTCCTGGATTCTATACAGTCCGTTATGTTTATGTTAATTTAGGAATATTCTCGAGAAGTATGAATACATTATGTAATAAAAATATTTCAAAGGAACCATACCAAAAATCATGCTTCTAAGCACAGTGATTGCTGCGTCCCTAGTGTCTGGATGCTCGTTGCATATTTCCGGGGCGATTTCTAGCAGCTCAGGATCCTCTCTAGTATTCAATTCGGCCTCAAAGGCAATTTCCAAAAAATGCTCATACATTGTGGACCCCATTTTGCTTAAAAAAATATAATTTAAACTTAAAATTTAAATTAGATTTTAAAAATTCAACTTTTAGACCAAAACACGATCGTCGTCACAACACAACGTTGTTTTTTGAAAAAAAGTAAAGTTTACCGTTACGTTGAGGTCAAAATTCTCAGAGTAATGGCAATATTGGTGATTAATTAGAATGTTATTTTTCGTAAGGTACTTTAGTGATAAAAATTCCAAGGAAACTTAAGCGTTCAAAAGAGTTTGTCTCGTCGGAATCGTCTAAAATCCTGTGTATGTATGTAATAAGCCGGTGGTGCAGTTAGTTAACCTTTCATTATTTTATTTACAAAAATATGATAATTTTAATACCTGTCATAAGTCATAACTCATATTTGGTATAAATGTTACCTTGAACTCTCGTAACGTTGCAACTATGTAATGCCTACTAACATTCGGATTCGAGGTGCAATAAATATACATAATTATGAACAACCTCAGACCATCAGATCTCCTCAATGGGACAGTGATTTAATTGCAACCCAAATGCTGTGGGTTCGGAGCCCGCATCTTGCATTAATTAGTTATTTCTTAGCGCAATAAAATATGGGGGATTAACACTGTCACCATCACAGCACCATCTTTCTTATAAGCAAAAAAATTCACGCACGGAAATAAAAACCACGAGCTCCATGGCTATAGGACTCTGAGCAATAGTTACGAAGTTAGATGTACAATGCAAGAGCCAACGATGCGATTTACAACTTTGTTTTTGTACAGACGATAACGAGGAAAGTGGTGTCCAAGCGGCTTAGTCAAGATGCCTTAAGAGTAGTGTATGTAGAAAGTCGAAAATTATATTTTATGAAAATTTGTCGACACGAACTGGCATTTCGTCATATTGGCTAAACTCCCAGGTATCCGCGAGCAGAATCTTAGTTACAACCTAAACAGATTCTGCATAAATAAATATTTAATTGATTATAGATTATATAGATATAATTGCCTATTGTTTCCGTGAACTGTGAACTCAGCATAACTATTTTTATATAATAATCATTGTGACGTTGGTCTTCATCAACAATAATCGTTGTGATGATGAAATTAGATTAGAAATATTAAAAAAACATTATGGAACCATGTAGATCATTTAAGAAAAGCAAAAAAAGTTATATGGAAATGTATAAATGTTATTTTTCTTTAAGAATTATGCATACGTACATAAAATATTTTTTAAACAAAGCAACAATGACAACATATCAACTGTTTTACTCGTAGTAGCAATGTAGACAGTAGGAAGTATAAATTTACTTGTGCGCATTAGATGACAATGTAAAATATTTCAAGAGGTATCTAACGTAGTCGGATAAATAAAATTTCTGTGAGATTTCTTTATATAATAATCGTTTTATTTATGGAATAAATTGTAATGTTCATATAATCATGTCATTCATTCTTTCTCCCATAGGAGACACTGGATTTAACTATACACGAATATACAACTCGTGAAATGTACTCAATGGTAAAAAGGGTCAATAAAGGTAATAACGCCCCGGCTCTGAAACTCAGCCTGTCCGCGAGGCAATATAATTAAATAGTGACATGGCGACTTTCTGTGAAAAATTTAAATAAAGAATTAAACATTTGCAGATCTTAATCATATGGAGTTGATAACCTTGTCTCCTAAAAGGGAGCGTAAGTCTAGAACATTATATAACAGCAAGGTTTGAAGGCTGACTAGTTATGCCTATCACGTAACCTACTATTATATATCATTATATCACTAAGTAACATATTAAATTAAATAATATTACTAAAATTATGTCCTTCAATAATTATAAAGAATATAAAATGATTCCAGTGTTGAAACGATTAGAAGACACACATCTTTACATATTTATAGGTCTTATAAGCAAGGATATATACCTGGCCCAACAAATCTCAACCTTTGATATTATGTCAAAAGAAATAGATATAAAAATTGGGAAACATGGAAATGTTACTGGGGCCTTAGGAATTAATGAAAAACACCGAAATTTAAACAAAGATATATAACACATGCATACTTCCAGTCTTAGGCATTCACTAAAGTGCACACCAGGAAACTGAAGATATAACAGATGGCGATGGAAAGAAGCTTGCTATATATCAGGAAGTCCGATAGAGTAAATAATGAAATCATAATTAACAACATGAAAATTGAAGACGTCACAACGAGGATACGAAGACTGTAGTAATGTGGAAACATTAATCAGCACAGAATGTACTGTGGAAATGGGCTGATCATATAGTAAGAGGTATAGAAAAGTGGAACAACAGGATCATATATTGGTGGTACCCAAGAAATAAGAAAGGAAAACGAGGTTGACAGTTTCGAAGATGGGACCTCTGTGGTGGTGGTAATAAATAAGCAAAATCCAAATTTGAACTTTTTTAACTTATAATAAATGTAAATTACTGGTAACACAAAACACTTGACAATATTCAATCAACGCACGTGTGTTGTCATTAACAATGATTAGCACACTGGACACACCGTGCTTATCTTATGTCTTGTAGGACGAACAAGATACCTTTATCATACAAGGTCTATTATAGCGTATAGTTTGCATATAGCGAGTCATGCAACATTTATGGCTGTTGCATTGTATAATTCCCAACACTACCCAAGGTTAGTAACACTTGGAATCAGCCTTCCGCCTACTTGAACAGGGAAAAAAGCTTAGTCTGAGATTGTCATGTTAAGAATATTTTGAGTGATCTTTGATTATTTAAAATTACTGAAGTATTTCGGAACCAATTCGACTTAGGGTCGTTCAAGAAAAGAGCGTACCTATTCTTAAAAGGCCGGCAACACACTGTCGAGTCTTCTGGCAATGAGTGTCTATGGGCGGCGGTACCACTTAACAACAGATGAGACTCCTGCCAGTTTCACCCTGTCCTATAAAAAAAATTATAACTTAAAAACAAACTCGGTGGCATATCCTGAACCCAGCTCAGTTTCTTTACTTTATCATCATAGACTGTATAAAAACATATGACAAAAAATCATAACATAATTTGATGTTTACTTGTATGAATTGAAAAATATAATGAATTGTCTATGTAAACTCCTCCGAAATGGCTTGACCGGCTTTTATGAATCTATTTATCTATGATATTAAATTTATTTTCGCTTTTTATCAGTTGGGTTTGACAACCCAACACACATTACTGAATAGCGATAATAGTACCGGATCTTTATATGTCAAAACAATTCTTGCCGGGTCAGCTAAATGTATAAAATCAATGGCGCTACAACCTTTTTAGGTCTGGGATTTCTGTATCTGTTTCATAATCATTTGTTAATCGAATAGGCAAGTAGGTGATCAGCCTTCTGTGCCTGACACACGCCGTCGACTTTTTTGGGTCTAAGGCAAGCCGGTTTCCTCACGATGTTTTCCTTCACCCTTTGAGCTAATGTTAAATGCGCACATAGAAATAAAATCCATTAGTGAGCCGGGGATCGAGAACCTACGACCTCAGAGATGAGAGTCGCACGCTGTAGCCACTAGGCCAACACTGCCAACACAGCTAAATGTATAAAAACAGATATTATAATGAATGGGTAAATCTTGATTACCGTGACTTTTGAATATGGAGTAAAGAGGCCATGTAAAGAATTCGTACAAAGTTCAGCACAGAGCTTAAAGTGCAATATTTTTTATTTGTTTCATCATTCTTAATGTAATTATTTTTCAATAAATGCAATTATTATAGAACTTAACGAATTATTATTAGTAGTATTACACAAGTATTATTAGTATTTATCAATTAAGATTGAGTGATCACATTTATAAAAATATTTAAACGACTTCTTAAATTAATATTAATATGACCCTAAAGCTATACTAATGTCTTAGAATAAAAATAATGTAAGACAATAGTGAAAGTATAAATGAATTATTTCCGCCTCATCATTTTATTCTCAACCGTTACGGCTGACATTTTGAATATGTTTTGACAAACGAATTGACAATATGACGTATCATACAAAATATTTTTAATTTACAATTAAATTACTTCTAAAACCAAAGCTATGACACGTTTCTAACAGACAAATGCTTATATAGTTCTATACAGCACACGGCTTGTGTGAATATTTAATTTACTTTACTATAAAAAATCCACCTTACCAAGTGTTAAATAAAAATTAACTTTTAGCTAATTATATATAATATGTCATATGTCATACTAACTATTTTATTATAAATTATGAGACTGACAGTTTTAGTATCATTTTATTGTAAAACGTGTATAATTAACATTTAATATTTTTACATTATGCATACAAGGTTGCATTACGTAAATTGGAGTAAACTCATTATATTTCTGAAATGCCAACGACCAATATTAAAACTTTATCTTTATGAAGATGTCATCGCTTGATGAAAGTTAATTATGTATATGTTACATAAGCGACATAAACATGTTTGCGTCCTTTAAAGATCTTGGAGACAAACAGTACCTTGGGGGGCACGAACTATGACTTTCCTACATCAAACTGCATATGTTTCTGAAATATAGTATATATGTCGCAGCCAACTAGCTTAATTAGCCGTTGCAGCCTAGCTTCTTAACTAAACAGCGCCGTTTAGCGGCGTGAAAGATAGTCCAACCGTAGTATATCTGTCGCAGCCAACAAGCTTAATTGGTCAATCCAGCCTAGCCTCTTAACTAAACAGCGTTTAACTAGCGGCCTTGAAGATATTCAGCCAGTTGATCAAACAGCTAGGCAAATGACTTGGATCGATGACGTTTCCTTACTTGTCTAGCGGCTAGCATCGAAACTCTTCAAACTGTCCACAGATAACTTTAATGGTGTTTTCCAAAGTTTAATGAAAAATAGTACAATGGAAGTGTGTGTATTGATAATAATATGTGAATTAAGCTGTGTATGAAAACTGGTTGTATATGACGAACCGCACCAAGTTAAGTTTGTTTTGATTTTCTTAATGATTATCTATATTCTGGGAATTGTACAATAAATTGTACGTGTTATAAACGACATAAGAAAAACTCAGGTAACCATAAGTTCTTTTTAAAAAGACTTACAGTAACTGCTCCCACAGTGCGCATTTTATGTAGAGAACAGTATTTTTATATTTTATTAGATGACCATAGATGCTGCAGTCATGGTGGGTGCGATTAAATGACATAAAGAACAGATATTATATTCCCAAGAAAGCAGAAATTTTTTGTCCCTATGTGTCCTGTATGTGAAACTAGAAAAGGTACAATACCCGAAGCCAATCGTCTCGCGTCTTTTAATTTAAGAGGACAAGTCGACCTTATGGATTTTCCGTCCTGTTCCAGTGGCGCTGGTGAATATTTTTTTTTATATTTGGAGCACCCTACATTTTGCTATCGGATAATGACCGTGAATTTACTGCATATGTAATAATAATTAGTTACATTGTGGCCTCAGTGCAAAATTGTTTATGAGAACTCGCGTCGTCCTCAAACTCAAGGCGAGAGAAGCAATCAAGATGTTGAAAATATGCTACGTAACGAGCGTGGATAAATAAAAACAAATCATCAAACTGGTCAGTTGGCTGCTATTCGTGCAATATTTAAAAAAAACTTCATTCCATCGAATAATTGGAAGATCTCCATATAATGCTTTATTTGAAAGTGAACCTAAAGCGTGGGCTTAAATCGATATGACATTACACCATCTATATTACGATAGGCATATATTATATACCTATAGAAACAGAGGAGCAATTAAAAACTTTAAAGGAGCGAGTCTCAGGTGGAGCTACATATGTTAACTGTGACTACAATGAAATCGTAATGGAAAATATTTACAATTTAGAATCAAAATTCCGCTGTCCAGTTTACCAAACCACACAAATGTCAGTCACAATGTCACCAAATTCAAGGCAAAATTCTTGATATAAAATCAATCTCAAATCAATTCTAGATATAAAGAACACCGTGCATAAAATTGGAACTAAGAATGGCACTATTAAAAACTGGTTTTCACGGCAACAGTTACAATACTGATTGCGATGAAATTTCAGAAACCCCTATTTCTTTGAGAGAGGCTGTGGAAAGTCAGTCACCTTTCGGTGGTCAGGGATTCCGAAAATGTAATTGTAAGCCAGCTATGAATCAGTGTCGCAACAATGTGTTGGTTTTAAAAACAAAGTTCTTAAAACACTAACACTACTCAGGTATTTAAAGAAATACCAAACTTTAACAATTTATATTCGTATATATCCGATTACATAAAAATACGTGAAAATAATATTTTTTTGATTTTGTAAACCGATTATGCAACTGCGAATAGAGCTTTTCAAGAAGATTCGTATCGTTACCGCTCAACAAAATCGCAAAATCGATCAATATAAATGCATTTTATTTAATGATTTAATATTTCAAAAATATTTGAAACTTCATATATCTAAAGCTACTTTGGGTATATAACAATATAATTATAAAGTAAACAGACTTGGAACTTCCGTTTATTTATTAATTTCAAAATCACTTTCTGAAACTTAAAAATTATTACATTTTCGTGAACATACCTCTACATTTTGCTTAACTTTATATATCACCAATAACTAGGTTTTTTTTTAAATAATTATTAGTAAATTATTCAAATACCGCCGAAAGATTTGCTGGCGCCATCAACTAAAACTTAAAAGCGACTGCCATCTGTCGTCACGGCCCGAGGTTCCTACCGAGGTACTTACATTTTCCATATGCTATCTATATAGGTAGATATATATATATCTAACTAGTTTGTTGCCAACTCACTCATTACACAATGAACAGGCAAGTGCTTTGTTCTATTGTTTATTAAAATAATTTTATGGTCTACACCCGGTTTAAGATAACGATTGTTAAAATTATTTCATACTATGAATTAAATCCTAGTTATCCATTTGTTTAATTACAGAGCAATATATGCATTTAGCAAACATTGCTCAACTTTTTCTAGAAGTTTAAGCAGTCATACTTATATCAAAATTTAGTGTACAGCTGCTAGTTAATAATAATAAACTATAAAATTGTATACAACAAAAACTGAATACACATCTAAACACAAACAGGAAACACGGTTATTATGAAAAAGATGGTTGTCTGTAAAGTCGGTTTACGGTTTAACATGATAACGACATAACAAAACATTGATGAAATGATTGCATACTTTTGTGAATACAATTGAATCGTTATTATTGAATTATCACTATTTTGTAAGTAGTTCTTTGATACAAAGAAGGCATGAATCCTCGGACGCATAAGCCAAGCGAGTTGAAGAGAGATATAAGTGTACAATGAGCGTAACGGGACAATGAGTCCTGCTTTTTTGTGCGTGCAGCCGTTCGTCGATACCACGCGTTGGTTCGTTAAGCTAAAAAGTGCGTGCGTACAAAACACATATGTCAGAAGTGAAACTTCTTTAGAAAACTAATTTTTAAGTCTTGTTCATATTTATACAAATTCAGTTAAGTTGTTGTTTTCATTTCGGTTAGAAACGTCGCGTATTAATTATTGTGACCGAAAAAGTGAAACGCGCTGACGCAGCGCCGCGATCGCGTTACGATGAATCGTTGACCTAATATTTGTTATTGTGTAATGAATAAAGTCGAGGTTTTGTCTTTATAATTTTAACTATTATATTAAATTTATGATGTCATGTCCATGTGTTATTGAAAATAAAACCCAAAACGAGCAAATTCTATTGGCTGAACTGAAAAAGGAAAGAGCCCGATGCTCGGACCTGGAAACTATTGTCTATCAACTGAAGGAACGTATAGCTCAGCTCGAGAAAAAAATAGATAAGCCCTTAACACAAAGGGACGAGGCAGCCGCTGAATCAATTCAGTATGAGACGGACGAAGAAGAACTGGCTAAAGAAACGGAATGGGCCGAAAAAGCAGAAAGAAAAGGAAACTAAACACCTCCCCTTCCCCCTTGAAAGAAGTTATTTGTAATAAAGTAACCAAAGAAAAGCCTAAAAAGGAACCCCTTCCACCCCCGATTATTGTCGAAAATGTAATTGAATACCAATCATTCTACGATTCTTTACTTAAAAAAGAATTGAATAAAGACACGTTCACAGTAAAAATGCTTAGAAATGGATCGGTGAAGATTAACACCAATAGTGAAGCTACCTACAGAGTTATCACAAAACATCTTAAAGATGAAGATGCCCCGTGGTTCTCTTACGAAAACAAGCAGAGCAGGCCAATAAGAGTAATGGCAAAAAATCTGCATGCTTCTTGCAAGCCTGAAAGGATAGTTGAAGACCTCATTAGCCAAGGATTTAAAATTTTAGACGCAGCCGTCAAATATAGCTGGAAAACCAAAGAACCGCTTAACATGTTTATTCTGTCTTTCCACCATCAGGAAAACATAAAAAATATCTACGAAATAAAATCCATACTTGACTGCAAAATTGATGTACAGCCACTGAAATCACCGAAATTGATTCCCCAATGCAAGAGGTGTCAGGCTTACGGGCATACACAGAAATACTGCTCCAAGGAGCCGAGGTGTGTGAAATGCACTGCAAAGCATCTCACAGTAGATTGTAACAAGCCACGAGACGCGAAACCGAAGTATGTTCACTGTGGTGAGTCACATCCAGCTAATTACAGAGACTGTGTAGTAGCAAAAGAATTACAGAAAATGAGAAATATCTTAAAATCAAAATCAATAATAGAAACGGACAAATCGGTAAAACCAGCAAAATTAGTTTCCAAAACTGTTTCCTTTGCCCAGGTAACTAAAGATCCTAAGACTCTATCCCCAACACAACAAAATGAAATAGCTAGCACAGGCATGGATGAAAAGATTAACACCATACTTTCATTATTGACATCCTTTGATGAAAGACTTAAAAAACTAGAAAGCGGCACCAAAATAGCTGCTCCCAAACGTCTTAAGCAATGATGGCTTTAAAAATAATGGCATGGAATGCTAATGGGCTTTTAAAACACCAAAGAGAACTTCAGATAATTCTTAAACATGAAAACATTGACATCTGCTTGGTATCGGAAATACATTTTACCAGGGAGTCATACATTCAATTTAAAGGATATAATGCCTACCATGCTCTTCACCCAAGTAATAAATCCAGTGGGGGAAGTACATTTATAATAAAGGATAGCTTAAAACACCATGAGGTCTTTAAATATGAAAAAGAGCATATACAGGCTGTGGCTGTGAGCCTATCAATGAAGCGGTATCCATTAACAATATCATCTATTTACTGCCCACCAAGACATGCACTTAAGTACGACCAGTACAAAACCCTGCTAGAATGTCTTGGAAATAGATTTGTGTTGGGAGGCGACTTCAATGCAAAACATACCTACTGGGGATCAAGATTAATATCGACCAAAGGAAGAGAACTGTTCAATGCTATGAAAGATTTGAGATGTGATGCAATTTCGACAGGAAGGCCCACATATTGGCCAACAGACAAGTATAAAATACCAGATCTTATAGATTTCTTTATATTTAGAGAAGTATCACCAAATGTTCTCCAAATAGAGGAAGCCTATGATATGAACTCAGATCACTCACCAATCTTACTCACAATTAGCGAAGACCCTATAAAGCGAAAACTGAATCCATCTCTCGTGAACACGCATACGGACTGGGACAGCTTCAAAATTTATCTTGTCAATATGGTAGATCTAAGAGTACCTTTAAAGACTGAGGAACAATTAGATTTAGAAGTCAATAAATTTACAAAGAACATCCAACAAGCTGCTTGGAGTAATACTCCAAAATTTAAGAAAAAGGTACAAAACAACTACTTCCCAGAAGAGATTAAAAATCTGATAATGACAAAACGAACTCAAAGAAAAAGGTGGCATTCCACAAGATGTCCAGAAGACAAAAAACATCTGTATAACCTCACTAAACAACTGAGGAGAGAGATTAAAATACATAAAGATACTTCAATAAAGAGATACCTAAAACAATTAACTTCTGATGGTTCCACCGACTACTCCATCTGGAAAGCGATAAAAAATATTAAAAAACCTACAACACATATTCCTCCCTTACGAGAGTCTAATGGGAATTGGGCTGCAAGTAACATAGAAAAAGTTAAGAGGTTTGCTGATCATCTAGAAAATATATTTCAAATCGATGAAGAAGATTCACTTGACTTCGAAGAAATATCGTCAGAAGAGCTAAACATCCGTCTAGTCACACCAAAAGAAGTTTTAAGTGAAATTAAATGTCTAACTAAAAAGAAGGCTCCAGGTTTTGATTTAATTACGGGTGAAGTCCTGCAGCATCTCCCCCCTAAAGCCGTAGTTAAAATGACAACCTTAATTAATGCCTCATTTCGACTTCAATATGTTCCCAATATGTGGAAAGTTGCGGAAGTTATAATGATTCCCAAGCCAGGAAAACCTCCACACGAAGTCACGTCTTACAGGCCAATCTCACTGTTACCTGTTATAGCAAAGCTATTTGAGAAACTCTTACTCAAACGTCTTAACCCTATTATTGTCAAAAAGCAGCTCATACCAGATTACCAATTCGGTTTTAGATAAAAACATTCTACCATACAGCAGGTTCATAGAATCACAAATAATATTGAAAAAGCACTAGAAGAACAAAAAGTCTGCTCCACTGTCTTTCTGGATGTAGCTCAGGCATTTGATAAAGTGTGGCATCGAGGACTTGTTCATAAGTTAAGGAAATGACTGCCTCGTCAATTTGCAAATATTCTTGAGTCATATTTAACACAAAGAATGTTTAGGGTACGACAAGAAGATGATTATTCAGAACTAAAAGAAATAAAAGCTGGGGTGCCGCAAGGGAGTGTATTAGGTCCGGTCCTGTACCTCTTATACACATGCGATATTCCTGACCTAAAAGATAACGTTATCGCGACCTTTGCCGATGATACTGCTATCATGTCTACGGCGGCTACTGAAAAGGAAGCGATAGTAAAATTACAAAAAGCCATAAATATTGTTAGCTTGTGGACCAAAAAATGGCGGATAAAACTAAATCAATTTAAATCAGTTCACATAAACTTTTCCAACAAAACATCAAACTACCTGCCAGTATATATTGATAACGTCAAAGTGCCGTTCCAAAATTCAGCTAAGTACCTAGGTATGACGCTAGACACCAAACTCTGATGGAAGGTCCATGTTAAAAAGAAACGTGAAGAGTTGGATCTCCGTTACTCTAAATTGTACTGGTTGCTCGGAAGGCATTCCACGTTATAAGTACAAAATAAATTATTGATCCACAAACAAGTCCTGACACCTGTATGGACTTATGGTTGCCAGCTGTGGGGCTGTACCAGTAATAGTAATATCCAAGTAATCCAACGATTCCAAAACAAAGTGCTCAGGGGAATAGTCAATGCTCCCTGGTACATTCGAAATTACGACCTCCATCGGGACCTTATTGTAGAGGACGTCACCACATTAATAAAAAAGACTGCTGGAGCACACGAACATAGGCTCCACCATCACGTGAATGTCGAGGCTATTCAACTCCTTGACACCACTGACCTAGTGAGAAGATTGAAAAGGATAAAACCATTTGAACTAGTGAACTAGTGTTAGTGAACTTTATTATTAAGTGCTAATCAGTGAATGAAAACAAAAATATATTGAACACAAGAACAGAGTGTCTTCCCTTTAATAGAGACTATAAGTAGCGTTATTGGACACTTACTTATGATAACAATCCTTTTTAGTAAATTAGGTTAGACTTAAATTACTTATTAGTCTTAAGTTAGGCTAGATCGTAATGTTCCATGATGTCGTAGTAAAGACACATGTATATAAAATAAAAAAAATATTTAAAAATGGGAAAAAGGATGATATGTTAGGTATGAACATTAATGAATTATTAAATTATTTATATTTATATCAGTTAAATTAATATATATTAAAAATTAATGCAAATTATAAATTTAATTATTTAAATTTATTTCTTCGATATTTACATTATTCGACGCGAATTCTATTGGTATTGTTGTGACTAAAGCATTATAATAAGTAAAATATGCAATATAAGTTCGTATTTCAACATTATCTAAAATCTTAAAGTAGGTTTAAAACTATGCATTATAATTACTCCACCAAAAAAACAATTCTAACAAAAGATGTCAGATATTATTACAGACAATGACTGAGAGACAAATTGTGTTTTGTCGTCTGTCGGCGACAGAAAAGCAGAGCCAGGGACCGAGTACTAAACCTGCAGATAAATTATTGCAGAGAAGAACATAGTTATTTTTATGGAATCTCGCTGTAGGCCTGTACGTCCTTGACAGCTCCTGTTTTGGCGAGTGTAGCCCGGCCGGGAAGGGCGTTTCGCGCGACTAGCGCAATGGCGTATCCTGCTAGATTCGGACTTCGGCTTGTGCAATCGCGGGGTGGTCAATCGCCTGAAGGGCAGGACGGATGCTCCTCAGAGTGAGCGAAGTACGAAGCAAAGGTCCACGCCTTCCTCGATGAAGGCGGATTTTCTGATATTGCCTAGCGGCGCGGTCTTTTAATTTGTCATTAGCTACGGTAGTTGGATCATCCGGATTCGTTAAGACGTGTCGGTGCCTCCAGGCCAATTACAACCACAGCACACACGCATGTCTCAATAAAAACCTACCTTGTTCTTTAAAATAAAAAACAAAATGTGTGCGTGTACACACGTAAGAGTTGAAAATTCTTTTTGATCTTATTTTCAAAAAAATATCTACTATATTATGCAACTTTACAGAAATTGGTTAAATAAAATAAAATTAGATAAAGTTTAACAAAAGGCTTTTATTGTCATAGACATGAATACAAATAATACAATTATTTCATTTTACCTTATTACTACTAAGATTATTAAAGATTTTCATTAATTGTAATAGATTTATTACTATCATTGTTATCCTTATTATATAAGGATAATGTATGTATTTCTGTAATAAATAACTAAATACTTTTCTTATTAATGGCTTCGAATCTCTTCGACACATCCGTGGAAGGGACAAGAAAAAGATGGCAACGCGTAACCCAAAAATGTGACGGTAATTTTTTTTCCAACACCGATTAAGAAGTTTCACTTCAAAAATTGTGTGTGCTTCTTTCTGTGTGTATTTTGTTGTAATAATTTTATGTCTATGTCTGTCTTTATATTATATATATTATAAAGAACTTACTAGTTCTTTATGCATACAAATATATAGTAAGTATACTTAATTAAGTGTTAATTATTTGCCTGATCTGTTCTCTCAGCATAAATAATCGATTTTTGTCTCAGGGTTCATAAATATAAGTGACCTCTAATATAAGTATAGTCGAACTTTTTGGACATAATTGGAAACAAGAATGTATCACAATTTTGTGTAACAAAAAAACTAAAGGCCTCATTTTGGCTTAATTATTAACTAATGTTAGGTTACATGACTCGAGTAAGTACATATTTATTATATATTTATAGATGTATACCATATTTATCGACTTCATATCGCCACGTCTATAATTTAATGATAATATATATACGTAATATACGATAACACAGATAGAAACAACCATTGTATGATTATGTGGAAACACAAAGATTTACTACTTACAGCATGCATAGGCCAAATTTTAACTTATTTTTACTGAGGGCAACCGGCCCACCTGATGTTAAGTGATACCGCCCGCCCATGGACACTCTCAATACCAGAGGGCTCTCGTTTCATATCAGGCAGCGGTGAGAAATGTCCGGAACATACCATATCATAATCTCGGTCAGCAAGTTTTTTATAGCAATATAGAGGGGCAAACGAGCCTTACGTCAATTCGCCTCGCACCTCGCTAGTTCGCAAAAGAAAATATCTTGTGAAGTGGACCGTGGAAGACTTCCAGCCATCACGGTGATGCGAATGAAATTTGAATTAATCTGCGCTTTCCGTCTTTATTCTTTACCATCAGAACCAAATTTGATAACTTCTGAATTTACTGTCGGGTAATAATAATAATAATTGTTTATTTGCCAAGATAGTGGCACAATGGTTAGATCGATCAACTATAAATATCCGCACAATCAGCAATATATAATCAGCAAATGTCACATAAATTTTTACAATGTCTTATTAAGTACATAAAATAATATCAAGCTTAAATAATTTACAATCGTTGTCGAATCCAAATATTCGCTACGCTATTAAGGCACTTAGCCTTTAAAAATTTAATCACCATCCCCTTAAAAGAATTACATGGCAGTGATCTATAACTTCTAGGTAGGTGTGATTAAACAGTTTTATAGCCATTGCGTAACAATTTTTTGTACACATCGTGGTGGAGCATGCAGGCACCCACAGCCGTGTTGGATCCCTCGGTTGTATAAAGGCAATATAAACAAATTCACGCATTACAAACAATAACTAAAAATAACAGTTTCTATAATTTATACGGTCGCTCTATTATTTCTAAACATTGGATAAAACCAATTTACTGTTCGGAAGGTTTATGCAATTCCCAGTTGCGGCTAATTTTACAAAACAGCAATACGTTCTTAGTTAAATTTCTACTTAGGGCACGCACAGTCTTTGAACAACAAAGCATTATTTAAAATCAAACGACATTCGTACATTGTCGGATTGTATTTCGTCATTAAGCTTTTTGCACTAGTAAACTGTTATTGTATGCGTAACTAAACCAATTTGAAAGGAAATGCCGATTTCGAATTCACTTTAATAGCAGTCTATTTTGGATTTTGATACTGAATCGTCATGGAAATAAATAAGGTATGTGAAATTATGTAAAATTGTTTAAAAACTCAAAGTTGTCAAAATTGTCTGTTTGGTGTTGTAGGCAGCAACGCGGGAAGTCCAAAATTTGTTCAACAGTTGAGCGATGCTATTGGAACACCTCCACAGGTTAATAATTAACATTATAAAATGACGAACGCGTAGAATTGCAATAAATTATGTGGGGATGTGTTAAATGCGCAATTTGATGATTATGATTTTAGTCTTCAAGGACTCATCTTAAAATCAGATAAAATATTTTCAAAAAGGTTAAGCTTTTTTCCTACTTTTTATACCTGACTAGAAATTATTCTGTCTGTACGAGCCAAAGCTGTACATTTTGCTCACTCAGGCTATCTTAGAATTATAAGCGTGATGATCCCTATGTACGTGCCAAGGTTCGTACATTCTTCCTCGTTTACAAGCTTGACAAATTCCTATGTTTGTACGTGCCATGGATGTACATTTCGATCACTTATAAGCGTGACGATTTCCCAAATCGTCGGAGTTACACCCCGAGAGCATAGCCAGACGTAGGCACTCTCTTTGACTGTTAAATTGTATTCATTCGGTATATAGCAATTAGCACGTCATTATTTCGCTCATATTCTATTGTAACACGCGAGTGTTAAATATAGAGTAAATCAATAAATCTCTATTATTTGAAGCATCCCGTTGACCCAGGAACCGTACATTTTGGTCCTTCGAGCTATCCGGGAATAGCGGGTCTTTCGCGTTCAATTGATCGCGTTCGCGTTTTTCTCCGTTTTCCTGAAGATCGGCGCCGTGGAAAACATCCCACTGCCGGTTCGTTGGGTCATCAAGCAAATCAAATACCATCATCCGCATCAATAGAAAAGAGGAGAGCAACGTTTTCAAGGATCCAGACTAGTCCAAATATATCGGCGTCCTTTCAACCTAGAACAAGGCGACGGACGTCAATCTTCAATGGAGAGAGGTAAACTCCAGTAAGCCCTCTCCCAACTTTTTCAAGAATCCAGACGGATCAATATATATCGGCGTCCTTTCAACCGAGAACAAGGCGACGGACGTCAAGCGCAACATAGAGAGGCAAGCGACAGCGGTCGGTACAGTAAGTCCTTTCCAATTGTTTGAGCGCATAAAATTTGATAAATATTAGATTTATCTTACTTCAGCATAATAACTGCAATCCCTTTCGAATAGGGGCACGTTATACAGTACTTTTAAACAACATTTATTGTTGACTGGGGCATCTTATTGGATACAATAAATCATTATGGATAAATTATACCAAGACCAACTAAGAGTATGGGGGGATATTCAGAAATTAACAAATAACTACAAAAAGGACGGAGCAGATAGAAAAAGAAATCCCGACTACTTTCAAAGTCGACTGTTTCATTTGGAGGAATTATGGAACAAATTTCAATGCAACCATGATCGTATGCTTATAGAATATAGCCAGGATCATAAGTACTTTCAGGAAATGGAATATGAACAAAGCCAGGGATCATACCACTCAATAAAGGAAACATTGAGTCAGGCCTACCAGGACATTTTACTAAGAATGGAAAAGCCTAAGGCCAGCACTAGCGTTAACGAGTTCGAGGAGCAAGGAACGTCTGAAAGACAAGAATCGGCCCAGCAACAACAAGGGTTTGGTATCAATACTATCAAGCAGAAGGGGTATTCCCAAAGGATTAAGGATCTGCTCTGCAAGCAGGAGGCATTTTTTAGGTCCTCCGATCACCGTTCAATTGAATGTGATATAGATTCCATTACCGAAAAATGGGAACTCGTGGCAGAATTAGAGGAAATGAGGTCGCGTTGGGACGCGATTTATAATAATCACATAGAAATAGACGCCGAGCTCGCGGGAACTTTCCCCGAATATCAAGAAAAATATTACGAACAGAGAGCCGCAAAAGGAAGGCGATAAATATCAAATTACACTCTATCACTCCAAATGAGAAATTAACTCCCCGTATAGAAATACCTATATTTAACGGCAGTTTTGAAAAATGGGTATCATTCCGGGACTTATTTGAACAAGTTATCCACAAAAATTCAACCCTCTCAAATCAAAAACTCTTTAAAATCAAAATTAAGAGAGGAACCAGAGAGGCTTATAAATCAATTGCAAGTTAGCAACGAGAATTATGACGCATGTTGGAAAATTATCACAAACAGATATGACAACAAAAAACATATTTTAACATCGTATCTAAATAGTTTTATGCAGCTTCCAAAGATTGAAAAGGACAACCTGGGGCAAATTAAAAGACTTCACGATGTCACTTTGGAATGCTTGAATGGGCTCAAAAATTTGGGGATTTGTGTAGAGCATTGGGATACCATTATAGTTCATATTCTGTCTCAAAAACTAGATTACGACACCTATCAAGCATATATTGCATCACTAAAGCATCCAAAAGAGTTACCGGTGCTTAAAGATTTAATTGATTTCCTGGAAAAAACATTTACTGCCTTGGAAACAACAAGCAACAAACCTCAGCAGAGTCTTGTTACAAAACATCAATATCGGTCTAATAATAAGCCGATCAACAATAAATTCGTGTCATCGCAAGTGAGTAATCGAGGCCATGACAATATAGTTAAAAACACGTACTGTAAAATATGCAAAACAGCTAATCATGTCACGTTTAATTGTAAATCTTTTATAGCTATGAATCATAGAGAAAGGCTTGATACAGTTTTAGCATTACAGATATGTACTAATTGTTTATGTGACCACGATGTCAAGGATTGTGTTTCACAAATCAGATGCAGAGTGTGTTATCAGAAGCATAATACAAGGTTACATAATGCATTAAATAGTTCGAATTCACCTAATCGCCCGTCTACAAACAGGCTTCAATATCAAAATAGTAATTATACCATTCATTCATTGAATTCATTCATTCAATTATGCATTCAAAAAGGGTACATACGGCATCTAAGGATTTTTCAGAAGTCCTCTTAGCTACCGCAAAAATTAAAGTGTTAGGGGTTAATGGAAAGCCTTACCTCATGCGCGCACTTATTGACTAGGGGTTTCAAATATCAATAATTAGCGAAAAGGCAGCACAGTTGTTGAAACTAAAGAGGGAAGGCTGTAATGGTGTTATCTCAGGAGTGGGGGAAACACACAACGAATCAAGGGTCAGGTTACATTGACCTGTACTTCTATCCACACTAGCATACATTAAAAACAAGAGTATTTATCATGAATAATTTAGTACACAAATTGCCAAATAACTTCTTTAATATGCCGTCATGGCCGTATATCAAAGACATCGAATTGGCAGATCCTGAATTTAACAGAAGCAGTCAAGTAGACATATTATTTGGGGCCGATGTCTACGCCCAAATTATGATGAGTGGAATATTAAGAGGGGAAAATCTTTCACAACCAATAGCACAACAGACACGATTTGGATGGATCTTATGTGGAAAACTTAAGTCATATCAATGCAACATTATACTAAATAACACTGAAGATTTACAGAAATTTTGGGAAATAGAAGACATTGAAGAGTCCCCATCCGTCGTGTCCTCCCCCCCCGAAGAAAACAAAACTGCGCCAAGCAAATGGAAAATACAAGGTTCGACTTCCGCTAAAAAATAATTTTAAGGAAGGTTTAGGTCTGTCCAAACCAATGGCGGTAGCACAATTTCACAGCCTGGAACGGAAATTAGCGAAACAGCCAAAAACTGCAAGGCAATATAAGGATTTTATAAATGAGTATAAAGACTTAGGGCACATGTCTTTCATAGAAAACAAGGGTCCGGAGATTGGGTATTACTTACCTCATCATTGTGTTACCCGGGAACATTCGGAAACTACAAAGCTACGTGTTGTATTCAATGGATCAGCAAAGACAACAACGGGACTTAGTTTAAACGACGTAATGTATACAGGTCCCAACCTACAACAAGACTTACAATCCCTTATATTAAAGTGGAGAAGATTCCGTTGTGTTTACACCGCAGACGTGGAGAAAATGTTTAGAAATATTGACATTTTTGAGTGCGATCGGAAAATGCAAAGAATTATTTGGCGAAATTCACAGCTAGCTATGGATGAAAGACCTCGGTTTCCACGGGCAGCGGAAATCACAGAGCAGGCATTTTATACAGATGACTTAATATATGGGGCCCATTCTATAGAAGAAGGATGCAGCATGGTAACGGAGTTACAGGATTTGTTGCAGTCAGGGGGTTTTACTTTAAGAAAATGGGCTTCCAATGAACCAAGAATACTGAAAGAGATTTCGGAAAAAATTAACCGAGATCAAAACCAGCAAATATTTACGTTTAAAGGAGATCTTATTTCAAAAACATTAGGGGTATACTGGAACCCGAAAGAAGACTGCTTTATGTTTCAATCGTCATTTGATTTCTCGAATAAGACGACCAAAAGAGCACTTTTATCAGATATATCGAAGCTGTTTGACCCACTGGGTTGGTTAGCTCCTGCAATTACAGGTATGAAAATAATTTTTCAAGAAGTATGGAAGCAAAACATTAAGTGGGATGATCAAATCCCTACTTCTATTTTGAAAAAATGGAAGCAATTTAAAGAAGAAATAGAACTAAATATTTCTAAAATAAGGATCCCGAGGTGGTTGCAAACTAGTCTGGACAGCACATTAGAGCTACATGGATTTTGTGATGCATCAAATAAAGCATATGCCGCAGTTATTTACTGTCTAATAAACAACAAGGTTTCATTGGTGGCAGCCAAAACAAAATTGGTACCCGTTAAAGGAAAAATCTCTATTCCGAGAGGTGAATTATGTGGAGCGGTTTTATTAACAAAGCTGTTTAATAAAGTTAAAGCATGTTTAGGGTATAATAAAATTAAATGTTACGGTTGGACGGATTCCATGGTAACCTTGAGGTGGATACAGGGACAGCCTGAGAAATGGAAACCATTTGTAAGCAACAGAGTCAAGCAAATTGTTCAAGATATGCCGTCAAACACGTGGCGCTATGTTAAATCAGAGGAAAACCCCGCAGACTGCGCCAGTCGTGGTATTTCCGTCAAACAACTTGAAATACACTCTTTATGGTGGATTGGTCCATCATGGCTTCCTTTATATAGGAATGACAAGGAAACTCAGTTATATTTTACGAAGGAAGAAGAAAAAAATCAATATTTAGTTAATATAGTACAAGGTACAGATAACACAGTAAAGGGAATAATACAAAACTGCAGTAGTTTCTCACGGGCAATCAGGATAGTTGCTTGGATATTACGGCTTTTACCAAAAAATAAGGATAAAAGGGAACGATACCTTACATTAGCTGAAGTCAAGGAAGCGAAACGGAAGATAATTCGCAACGTACAAGAAGACGACTTCTTCTATGAGATAGAAAAGTTGAGAAGAAAGGAGAGCATTAATAAAAGTACACTAATTGCATTGAATCCATATCTTGGACAGGATGGCCTTCTTCGTGTGGGGGGAAGGTTGCGAAATGCCTTCATTAGTAAAGACATGCAACATCCCATTATAATTTCACATACTGGTAGGCTGACTGACTTAATAATAGACCAAGCGCATAAGCTTACCTTTCATGGCGGCCCTCGCCTAACATTATCACTTATCAGACAGAAGTACTGGATTGTGGGCGGTAATAGAGCAGTAAAGAGGCAATTGAGATTATGTGTAACATGTGTTAAAAACAACCCTCGGATGCAATATCAAATAATGGGCGACTTCCCCGAAGCTCGGTGTAATCCGGCGCGACCCTTTAAGCATACTGGAGTTGACTTTACGGGGTATATCCTAATAAAAGGTAGCAAAGGACGAGGGATCAAGTGCACAAAAGGTTACATAGCCGTATTTATATGCATGGCTACAAAGGCAGTGCATTTAGAAGTAGTATCTGATTTAACCACTTCGGCCTTTCTAGCAGCATTGAAAAGAATGGCGGCCCGAAGAGGGACTCCGGAACATATTTATAGTGATAATGGCACAAATTTTATTGGTGCCAATCGTGTACTTGACTCCGGGTATGACGAATTAAAACGAGTATTCGCAGAAGAACAATTTGCCACCACAATTACGGATATGGAAATAAACTGGCATTTCAATGCACCTGCATGGCCCTCTGCTGGCGGATTATGGGAAGCAGCTGTTAAAATCTTAAAGGCTCATACAAAGAAGGTAATCGGGGATCAAAAATTCACATATGAAGAACTTTCGACACTCGTAGCGCAGTTAGAAACCTGTTTAAATACTAGGCCTCTATGTCCAATTTCAGAAGATCCGGAGGATATTAATTTTCTAACACCAGCTCATTTCTTAACTGGGGGCCCTACACTTTCATTATTGCCCACCGAGAATGACTTAAGAACGAGATGGTACTTAGTGGAGAAAACTTTCCAAGACATATGGAAGAGGTGGCAATCGGAATACTTGCCTACATTGACATCTCGAAGTAAATGGCAAAAACCACGAGAAAACTTAAAATTACAAGACTTGGTCGCCATTCACGACGCGAATACTCCTCCCGGAAAATGGGCTATGGGCAGAGTTGTAGAATTACATCCAGGCACTGATAATATCGTCAGAGTAGTTTCGCTAAAGACAAAGAACAGAGTAATCAAACGGCCAATTGTCAAATGAAGTCCCTTGCCTTGCTTGAAAGGGTCTCGGTAACGTTTTAGCGATAATGCTTTCGTTTATATTCTTTTTAACATACTGTTACGAGCTAGGGGATCGGATAGAAAATGCCGTAGATTTCTTCAAGGGTTTATTTCTTGGTAAATCAATTAGGAATTTATGGGCACAAATTAATTGCAGAGATGCACTAATTACACACACAAAAACACAGTCACTAATTACTTCACTTATGCACACTTCACACAGTACTTTATTCACTTTATCGCTTCGGTGTTCCTCTCGTGTTATCGCATTCCAAACTAAAGGCGACTAGTCGCGTTTCGGCTCGCTTATATATCCCTGGGAATAGTTCTAAACAACATTCGAGAACTTTCTAGGCGGGCTTGCTACTGAGTAGCGATTGCACAATTCTAGAACGTCCGCACTCTTTATCTCTTTCGCACGTTGCTCCGTCCTTGTCGTACGGCGTTCTAGAGTGCTCGTCTAGTTTCGAGAAAGTTCTGATCTTCTCTCTCTCTCTCTCGTATCATTTCGTCCTTGCCTCACACCTAGAAAGTTCGGTCTAGAATATTCCTTCATCAAAGGGGTATAACTAGGCCTGAAAACGCCTGAAAACGGGTCTCCTGAAAACTACACTACTCTACTACACATGTTCTGAAACCGACTGAAAAAAGGTTTCAGCTTCCTGAAAACTAGGGTAACATTATGGAAATTACAATTTTCTAATATGTGATTGACCCTCTCCTGAAACGGTCAGAAATCATATTACAGCCTGCTGAAAAGTTCTCTAACTAGTGGAAAAATCTATAAACATTGCAGTCGACCCGTCTTCGTAACAATACGTATCAGCTACGCATCCGGAAAATTACAATATAAGTAATTTCAACAATAATAAGGGGTTATACTTAGACAAAATAAGTAATATGCAATTAATTCAGGAAAAATGGAGAATCGTTGTCTACTATGACATGAAACCCTATTGGGAAGGTGAAAAGGCATTCAAACAATGTTATAAAACTTTACAAGGCATGTGTTCTGCCCTCGATGAAAAAACACATTGCGAAATTACTATGAATCAATTACGTCATAGCTTCGAGGAACTCAAATACTACGATCAGGTGTTGCTTACGCAGCACCCGGGCACGCGCTCGAAGCGGCGTCGGCGCGGCCTTATCAACGGTGTCGGATACGCGGCACACTCCTTATTCGGAGTATTGGACGAATCATTCGCTGAACAATATCAAAAGGATATCTCTTTAGTTAAAGAGAATGAGCAGCATTTGGCAAACCTGTGGAAAAATCAGACATCAGTTCTGGAAGCGGAGTACAATCTCATGAAGCGGTCAGAGGAAGAAAATTATAATTTACGAAAATTAATAAATCGACACGCAAATGAAGTTAAGAAGGCAATTACTACTCAAGTCACTGAAATCAATAGACTAGAGCGCATTACTCAGTTTACTCTTGACAGCATTTCAGCAACAAACGTACTTGCTAATTTAAGGAATTTGCAGGAGTATCTGATTGACACCATCACCGATATTTACCATGGTCGATTTAATTTTCACCTTATTTCGTCGGAACAATTACGCAGGAAATTAAATATAATATCCAATCATATTTCAACAGATCTTTCTTTGCCAATTAATAATAGTCAAAAACAATTTGGCAATATATATAAATTTTAAAGAGTTAAGGCAAGGATGCTTTATGAGCAATTAATATTGGAAATCTCGGTTCCGCTTGTCAGCCGAGATGGTTTTGAAATCTATAATGTGATTTCTGTTCCTTATAAGAGTGACGCACTTACGATGGTCAAAATTGTCCCTATTTCAGATCTCGTCGCAATAAACAAAGAAAAAAATTCATACATACAGATGTCAGAAAATGAATTGCTATCAAGTTGTGATTATTATTCCGATATTTATTATTGTAACCTACCTAAACTGTTTTATAATATGAAACCAGAAGATAGCTTATGTAAGACAGGAATAAAAAAGCAATGTTAGTTTGAGAAAATGCCATGCGATAACGAGTGGATTGACCTGAATAAAAAGAATACATATTTATACTTTTGTTGTGATCGGTGTCCATTACATATTATGTGTGGCGATCAAATTTCTGCAGAACAATTAAATACGACTGGATTAATAAGCATAGGTCATGGTTGCATGTTAAGCAACAAGAAAGGTGTCATTTATGCTCATAACGAGTATCAGAATGTGCTCAAGACTGGACCAATGGTTTATTCGCCTTATATGGATTCAATTAATAATATGATAAATGTGTCCTTATCCTCGGATGTTATTGAAAATTCAAAAAACAACTACACAATTAATAGTCTTGATAAAATAGGCACGGTTCTGGAAGATATGCGAAAGGAGGCTCCCATAATTAGTAGTGTGACATTTCACGACGTACATCAGTATATTGCCTTATACTCTATTTTGGGCATCTTCGTCGTGGTAGGAGCGATTCTATTGTTGCGGAGGTTTCGTCGAGCAGGTACGGTAGCACCTGTCTAGCAGATACCATCTGGCCAAGCAACAATTCCAATACAGAAAACAATTGATGGGCAGCAGGAGACGTCGACAGCGGCATTGGCAGCAGCAGTGGCAGCCAGTCTCGCAATGGGCTCTACAGAACCCACCCGGGACCGGACTCCGATAGGTCTTAGTGTTAGTGATAGTGCCGTGGATTGGTGTAGGAAGTGTTAGCATAAGTTTAGAGACTTTAAGTACCTCCTAGAGACTATTAAGCACGTAATGGAGTATGTACGAGCCAAAGCTGTACATTTTGCTCACTCAGGCTATCTTAGAATTATAAGCGTGATGATCCCTATGTACGTGCCAAGGCTCGTACATTCTTGCTCGTTTACAAGCTTGACAAATTCCTATATTTGTACGTGCCATGGATGTACATTTCGATCACTTATAAGCTTGACGATTTCCCAAATCATCGGAGTTACACCCCGAGAGCATAGCCAGACGTAGGCACTCTCTTTGACTGTTAAATTGTATTCATTCGGTATATAGCAATTAGCACGTCATTATTTCGCTCATATTCTATTGTAACACGCGAGTGGTAAATATAGAGTAAATCAATAAATCTCTATTATTTGAAGCATCCCGTTGACCCAGGAACCGTACAAATATATTGTCCAGTGTTTTACCCTGCACACCAGATGGTATGGTCAGGACTTTCACTTCACCTCTTGTTATAGTATATTTAGCCGTAGTAGTGGCAAGAACCTTTTGATGAGCTATTAGTATTGATGGATTAATTTTTGCTCTGCGTATTATTAAAGTTGCATCTGTTATACAGACTTTGTACTTATTATCTGCATTCTGTGACATGAGGTTAAATGTTTCTCTCGATCTAACTAATTTTATAGATAATTCGACCCCGTTAATGAGGAATTTATCTTGATTGAATATATCCCCATGTAAATGCCCAATCATTTCAACATCCTTACCATCCTTTGAAAGTTGTTGTCTTTTGTAAAAGCCCTTGTTTGCCTCATTAGTTTCATTCATTTTACCAGCTGTATCCTCGTACCAGAAACCACATGTCAAATGTGATTGTTTGGCGGATGATGAATAATTTAATAGAGTTTCTATGAAAGCACGATATGCATAAGTATTATTTGGGGGTGACACAAGTTTTTGGTTTAGGTAAACATCCAATTGGTTAAATAAAGAATGTAACCAATTATTGACTGGTGCCACTACATTAGCTGCATTAACTGCAGAACCGTCTTGATTTTTAATTTGAGCCTTGAGATGGAGTAGTGTATGCGAAAGGTCTATGTAATCATCTCCTGTACCAGGTACTTGGAATTCGATGGGTCCATCATCACTTAATGAAGAAATTGGTTTGTAATGTATCCAGTGTCCATATTCGATACTTGTTTGTGTGGAAGGAAGAGCAAACAGATCCAATTCAGATTTATCGCACTCACATGAATGATTATGAATAAATGACATTATGATTAGTTTGAAAATATATCCTTGGAAATATTAATATCTTTGTTCCTTGTTTTCTTTGAAGCGCCTTTCACTTTGAGGGGTGAAACTCGAATGAGCTCATTACAATATTTTCGTCTCTTATTAACACCCGATCCAGTCATAAGTTTATCAATTTTGGTATCAACTTTGCGTTTAAGGTTAGAACTAGCCTCTTTCAATCGATTTTTAATGGATTCTTTAATAGGACGACTAGCTACAACATCTGACAAAAGCCCAATACCGCTGTTAAGTGCTTCTTTTCCAATCACCTTAGCACCACTAGTGAGTAAAGGTAGCACACTTCGAAATAACCCCCCAAGAAAACTTCCGATACCATGACCACGTTGATGTAAGGCTCCTTTGTAGATTACATTTATACCAGACCCAGCTTGTTGCGAATAATAATGTTCATAAGGACATATAAAAGTTTCTTGAGGTGTATACATTTTAAAAAAGGAAATGTAGACTATATTTTTTTAAAATGAAGTTTCACCATTTACCATTTCAATACGGTACATCGTGTTACCGTATTGAAATGGTACCGCATTTCCCGTGGTTGTTCTTATATCTATCTCAATAACATCAAATTCTCTTCTCATTACCGGTAAATAATGTGGTGGTGAAAATATATGCATTTTATTTGAACCATATATGTATTTAGCAAGATCTAAGGGTATAATTCTCAATAGGGGTGTCATGACATCACCAACAATTTGTGGTTCTATAATATCGCAATACACAAATAATTGTGATGGTAACCCTAAATGTAGATTAGCAGGGCGTTTACCGATATTATGATTTACTAAATTGGTATCTGGCTCAAATCCAAGTTGAAAGCTCAAATTAGGTGATAGAGATAGTGAAATTATTGATGGATCCTTTACTGCAACAGAGACAAACTTTGACACGGTGTCCTGGCGAAAACTAACTTTCTCTTTCGAATTTAAAGCAATAAGAATATTTTGTATATTATCATAGTTGGTGGCTGGTATATGGTTCTTATACATTAGTGTGGTCTCTTCGTTATTGATGGTAGTTTTTTTACTTATGTATATGATATTTTCATGATCTTGCACGGAGAACATAGTAGAGGGATATTGAAACTCAACTATACCTACCATCCATTCCCCTTCTAATGTAATGGCTTTAGGGAGTTTTGTAGAAAAATTTGATGTCATATTTCCCGGGAAATATTGTGTGGAACTATTGCTGAGTAAAGTTAAATAGAAACTTTCCTTCATTGTAGATTTTTAATATTCGACAGTAAGACCCAAGAATTAAATTTGTTAGGATATCCTTTCCATTTCACTAATACTTCCTTTCTAATACCGCTTTTACGTGATCTGATGATTTTATCAATTTTATATTCGGAAGTGGGGGAAAAAGTTATTTTTTGTAGTTCTTTCTCATAAAAAGTTCCTGTTATTGATTCATTTTCTAAATCGTTTAAAGTGTATACAACCCACGGGGAACGATCTATAATCGAAGTAATGATAAAAATTTCATTACTCCAATTACTTTCATAACCTTTTTGAAAAACATGTTTGTATTTTGTAATTCTTACATAGTCACCAACGTTAAACTTAGGTACTTTGTTTAAACTTGAAATATAAGTCTTTTCATCATAATATAAATTCCGCCAAACTTCCATAATGTTTTCCATTTTAACATCACATGGTCTCATCTTGATACTAGAGTGCACACTGTGATTATAAGAACTAACCAAATCTTGTAAAATATCTGTATAGCGATAAGTATTCTTATGTGTAAAATAACGCCACATTTTCATTTTCAATGTTATCTGAAATCGTTCTACTATACTTGCCTTTATATCTGGATTATTTGTAGTGTAATAATTTATATTTTTACGTTTTAAATAAGTTTGGACATCCTTAGATACAAATTCCGTACCCTTATCTGATTGAATATGTCTAGGAACAGTTTTAGCTTCATCAAAGATGCTAGTAAAACACGTTTTTATTGTGCATGAATCCTTCTTTTTCATGGCTCTAACATAAGCATACTTACTAAAGGCGTCAATAACACACAAAATATATTTATATCCATCATTATGTTGTATGTAAGTTCTTAAATCACTTAAATCAGCTTGCCACAATTCATTAATATTTGATAAAATATATTTATTACGCGGGAATTTTTTTATAACCGGTTTATGTAATGTATATGTTTCTTGAGACTGCAACCATTTCGAAACATCACTTTTTGCGATTTTTCCATTCATTGCCTTTGTTAACTTATTGACACTGCTGTAACCGGCTGGATGTGATATATCATAATAGATGCGATGTAACTCTAATACGGGGTCCATTTCTCCCAATCACTTTTGTTTCTCAATTTGTTGATGTGTTTAGATTGTGTTGGAGTTGAAGAAACCTCAGTTGGTGATTCTTGAATCAATGTTTTATCTTTACTATTAAGGTCAGATATATATTTGATTCTTTTCAGATTACCAATGTATGTTAGCGGTGTATTTATATCATTTAAAAACTTGGCGAATATTTCCCAACCGATTGGATCGGATCTCTTCGAGGGTCGTAAGATGTCATTCACTAAATCTATAATATTACTCCCTGGTATCTCTTGTCCACTAATGAAAACTGTTCCAATTTTATTCCATTGCAATTGATCTGTTTTATTTACTATTGTATCCATCAATAATTCACCCCTCCTCATATAAGTTTTAGGAATTAATTTTAATATTTCTTTTGGTTGTAACCAATATGCGATGTCTTCACCCGTTGGGGGTTGTTTAACATTTAGCATTTTTTCATTTTCACTAGTAGTTATATTATTGATGTTACGGTTTTCGTTAGTATTATCATTTATTACCTTTTCAGTTATTGTTATTTCTTGAGGTTGACGTTCTTCCATGGAGTAATGTAAGTATCTTTATAAATTTGTAGATAAAGCGCCCATTTTTCGCGATCATCCAATTTACTTGATATAATTTTTTCCATTTCTAAATCCAATCTACTTTGCGGTGTTGCTTTATTTTCATTCTGATGTTTCAGTTTATCAATAAAGTCTTGCTCAACGAGAAACATTTTTTTTGTGTTCATTGTGATTTATTAAAACAACTTACAAGGGTGCTTAGAATTGTACCCAAAATTATTGGAAGAAAGGACCCTCCTTTTTGTATTAATATAATTTTTCTGTATTCAAAACTTTTTCCTTTACTGATCAGATTACGTAAGAGATTTTTAACTTTTTTTTAATTTTGTTTTTGTATTATCTTTTAAAGGTACTTTTCCTTGTAAAACATTGTGAATACATTCACATAGACAGTTAATTTCTTGATTATTACAAGACTTCAATAATATCTTACGATGTTTGGGTTTTAATTTATGTAAAGCTGATAACAATTCCTTATGCGTTGTTATTCGTTGATACATGGCTCATTACTGACTTAGAGTGGCTGTTTACAAAGATACTTATACTTTTTCATAGGAACATATATTGTACAAAAATTACTAGATTCAAATATTTTAGATTTTATGCGGCGAGCATCATCAGTGTTTTGTTTCAAATCAATCATTAAATAACCATGAGCTTCTTTAGTAGCATCGGTATATGAATCTTCAATAAACGTGGTATCTTCCGGCGAAACTTGTCTAGCTAGAAATCGTATTTGTGTTTTGTCACGGGGATTTTTAAAATAAATAATATAACTTGAATTAAGTGAAATGTCGCGCTGTCCTCTTCCTTGATGAAATAAGTGTTGGGTTATGTAAAAAACACTCAAATTTCTATGGTGACTACCTTTTGTAAATATATCTAATAATAATATAAAATAATTTGGATTTTTACCATCAAACATATGCAATTCCGGTAGTCCTTGGTGGTAATTTACTCCGGGTATATTATATAGCGGCTGCATTTCATCATAACACCATGTTATTTCTAAAAAAATCTCATTACATATACTACTTTTATGCTTAAAATAATAAATAAATAAATTTACAACAAAGTTAGATTTTCCACACCCACTAGGTCCTGCTACTATGGCAGCAAAGGGATGAATTTTTTTTTTATGTAATAGCAGGCAAACGGGCAAGAGGCTCATCTGATGTGAAGCGAGTGATTTTTCTCCCACTCACATTGCCAGAAGGCTCGCAAGTGCGTTGCCGGCCTTTCAAGAATTGGTACGCTCTTTTTTGAAGGACCCTAAGTCGAATTGGTTCGGAAATACTTCAGTGGGCAGCTGGTTCCTAGTGGTGGTGCGCGGCAAAAACTGCCTTAGAAAACGCTCAGTTGTGGAACGACGGACGCCGAGGTGATACGGATGGTATTTTGTATTTTGCCTTGACGTCCGATAATGAAACTCAGCTGCGGGTATTAGACCGAACAACTCTTCTGAACACTCCCCATGGTAAATGCGGTAGAAGATGCAGAGGGACCCAACATCTCTACGCAACGCCGAGGGATCAAGCAGCACGGAAAGTGATTGGTCGTCGACGATTCGAACCGCTCTTCGTTGAATACGGTCAAGTGGAAGGAGCTGGTACTGGGGAGCTCCCGCCCAGAGGTGAGAACAGTATTCCATGTGGGGCCGAATTTGCGCTTTATAGAGTTGCAAGCGGTGGCCCGGAGTGAAGTACCGTCTCGCCTTGCTGAGCACACCAAGCTTTTTGGAGGCTAATTTAGCCTTCCCTTCCAAATGACCGCGAAACTGGACGTTATTCGATATGTCAACGCCCAATATTCCGATGTTAGCTGAGGCTTTAAGGATTATAAGATTTAAAATGAATCATTATTTTTTGACTTCTGTCTTCTTCAGGGAAAGGAATAAAACTAAGTTGATATTTTAAAAACAATTTATTTATATGAAATATACAAAAAATGTAAGTGTTATATCACAATATTAATGTACACGTTTATACATTATACATGTACAAAACAAATTTATTTTACATAAAAATTTACAATTTTTATATTTACAATAATGATTAACTTAATTACATACTATTGATTTGATAATGACCTATAGGTAACGTATCGATTTTGTTTCGTAAAATGTACCGCTTAGTGTCATTAAAAGATAAACACACCTTATTTATTTCCTGTGTAAAAATTGTATGTTTTAATGATCTAAACCGATACATTTTACAATGCTATACGTTTTTATTAAACAAACACGACTTATAATTATCCAACGTTAATTTTTTAGTGACACATTTGTTAACACCCTTCGCCTTAGTAATAATTGTGTCATCTACCTGTAATGCATACATTTTTGATCGCAAACCCACAAATTCTGTAAAGATTTTACCACAATTTTCATCTTTAAAATAACCTAATTTTTTCTTATTTACTTGAGGAAAATTAAAAACATTGTTTGGATCATAATCTGATGTATCGAAATGTGTACAAATGTCTGGCTTTATATCATTATAAAAGTTACTAGTAAATATTTGATAAATGAGACTGTCAGTATCTGTATACAGTAGTTTCAGATTTGAAGTAAATTTCTCTTTCATGTAATTATAGTGGAAATCATACATCAGCGTTTTAGATATATCTAATATATAAAATCCGAGATAAATAGGTTTATTATAAATTAATTTCATTTTGTTTAATTGAATTGCAACAAGACTATCAGAAAATATTGAAACACTGTGAAAATGTGGTTGAGCAATTAGATCCCCAGCTCCCAATACTCTGCCCCTATTTTCCCAGTGGGTTAACAGTTTAACGTTAACTCGTTTCTCAATATTTTCCATAGTCTTACCAAAAACAGCGTTGTTCATGAGTTTATAGAAATCTTTCTCAAAATAGGAATTAGCTCGAGTTCTTAATTGTGTATTAAGGTCTATATATTTCTTTAACCATGGACTCTGCTTAAATTTTAATATTCTATAAACTTTTAATAATTTTAAACCCATTTTCAAACATTGAATTAAATTTCGATAGTGAATAATATATTTGGATTTATTTTTTAAGTTTGGAATCAATCTAATTTCCTTAGCGTCCCCAACTGGTATATTTTCTGGACAAAGAGGTAAATCTGAATGTTTATCATGTAAATCCACCGGATACTCCAGATCTACTTCTAAGATAAAACCTATATCCGATGAACAACTAACATTAAAATCTGTATCAACACTAACCCACTCAAAACCACCTGTAGGTAGATATTGTGACATTGCCCAACCATATAGATTATTGGCATCGAAATACATTAAGAATGACTCTTTATCTTTCGCATTATAGTCAGACATGTAAACATTATTTGCTTTTGCATAACGAGTGCTACATTGCGAAACACCACCACGAATTCCTGATTTAATAAAAGCAATCATATCTATATCAGAAAGTAATTCAATTTCTGTTTTAGTATGTTTTAACATAGCATCCCAACTTAATCCAGGTGCTGTATAGTAATGAGCCGGGTCTAAATCGTACGTTTTAATGCAAACACACCTAAAATTTTCAAAAATATCTGCTAACAATAAAACATCAGTTTTTAAATAAAGATTTGAATAATCCAACACATTTTTACAATTGAAATGATTCCAAACATCTTTGGCATGGTTGTAATCTTCATTAGAAATAATGGAATCTGTAAGAGTACTGTAAAAGTGTGGAAGATCTGGAAGTTGATTGTAGTTTAAAGTATCAAAATCTTTAATGAATTCATATGGAAATACACCTTTTTTAGTCAGCCGTTTAAAGTCTTCTGAATTGGGAAAGCATTTTGATAATTCATTAAAATTTTTCTTTGTTAAATTTTTTGCTAAAGTATCTAAGCTGCTGGGTAAAAATTTTAGGGAATCCACAAAACGTAAAGTTACATTACTGTTATTGATTTTAAGAACCTTTGAAAATGATATGTATTTTTCTTTATTTTGTGGGAGAACTTCTACCTGACCTTCATCAAAGTTTAAGGCATGTACGATAAAATGTGCATCATAATGACTTAAATTGTGCAAGAAGACTGGTATAGTGTAAGGTACTCTAAATTTTTCTGAACAAATTTTATGTATGACCCCAACAAATTCCCCAGTAAACCAATCGTAGTAAATCATTGAATTCCCACACAAAATTTTATCACAAATATAACAATGATTAGATTTGCTAAGTATATATTGCTGTATTGGTGATATTTTATTAGCAACTTTTTTTTGGAAACCAATTTTTTTAACAATTGTTGTCAAATTATCTTTCAGTGTTTCCATAAATTTTAAAGCACAGTTTTCACCAGTATATGTTACATATTTAGACAATTTATCATCGTATGAGCATTTAATGTAGTATCCAAAACTATACACATTATGTTTTTGTACATTTATTGTATGTGATTTTGAAGGATCGTTTGAACATGATGCTAAGGGACTTAAAAAAGCCTCAAAATCTGCATATATAACAAAAGGTAACATCAATTTACGTTGAAATTTATCAAAACTTAATTTACATTCAGAAACAGTATCACCCCACCAATTTCTTTTATTTTTATCTAAGCTTGGTATTTGTGTACAAATATGTCTGCAATCATTTATTTGATGGTTATTTAAACGTTCAGATGTTGAAAAATATTGTAAACAAAAGTCACATAGATATATAGCTTCCTTGGATTTCGAAACTTGACTACTTATTAATCGTGACATATTTTTTATATAACAATAATGACCGATTTTACCCTGTGTCAAATATAGTAAATTTATATGAGTCTGCATTTTATTCTTTGTAAAATACAATGGCCCAACAATACAATGTTTTTTTCTTTGTTCATTATATTCTAACCCAAAAACATTAATGCTTATATTATTAAGACTTTCAATTTTGTGTATATCGTTTAATTTAACTGGAAATTTAATATTACCGAACTTTAATTTATGACTAAATTTGGTGTATGATGATACTCTATCCGAATTCTTATGAATTGGAAATAAAGCAGATAACAGTGCCCACTTAAAACATGCGTCATCAGTGTTTTTAACATTGATCACAGCTTTTTTTATTTTTATATCATGTGGTAACTCAATAAAGGATTTTCCTCTTAAAGGGAATTGATTTAAGTTCATATCCAAATGTAAAAAATTTTTCAGACTCCACCCACTATCCTTTCGCTCGAATGAATTTATATAGCTTAATAGAGATTTCGTGAGAGTTGTATAAAATATATTTAAATCATCACCAATACAAACAATAAAATTCATTGATTGGAAATCAAAAGTGTTGTTAATGTTTTTTGTCTCCTGAACAAAGTCACCATATAAAATGAAATTTATTTTTAAAATTGTATGATCTTCTATAGATTTATTTATTATTGTAAATATTGTATCTTTGACTGATGCAAGAAATAACTCTGGTGTCTCTAACTGTAAATCATTTTGATTTTCTGAAGTTACTCTATAAGTTATTATTCTATTACCGAACGCAGTCTCAATTATCTTAACATTGGGTTTTATTGAATGTTGTATTTTATTTACATTATTTTTATGTGCATTGCTCCTTAGATGATTAGCGAAATATTTTTTGGAAACATTTCTATTACAAATACAGCAAAATTTCATGTTAAAATTATTACCTTCATTCGATGTTGATTGCTCTTGTGAAGACCGTGAAAGATGCATGTTCGATCCAGAATTTATTCTTTTGATGTCAGCAGAGTTAATATCAACAGCTGCTTTCCTTTTGGTTCCACGACCCATTTGATCAACCCTATCGAATACAAATTTTATTATATTTAACTGTTAGAAATGCGAATAGAGAAATCAAATATATATATATATATATATAATATGATTATTAAATATACTCACAGTTTCCCATCGAATTCATCACATAGCACCATCATTCTTTGATCATAGAATGGGTGATTTAAATCATTTCTTTCTATTTCATCACAAACGTTGAAAAGTTCATTTGTATCAATGGATAAGCTTTCAAATTCATGATCCATTTCATCAAAAAAAACACTAACACATTCTTGAGACGTTGTATATATGTATTCGTTTCACAACTGTTTTTTGTCTCACACTTTTAACCTTAATGCGCAAAGGTCTTCAACAAAAAGCACAATGATTGACTTTGTACAATGTAACAGTAATTATACTAGTGGAAAACTGAAACATTACTTAATTATATAAACATATGGTATTAAAATCTGAAGCATGAAGAAACTAAATGAAACTAATTTTTAAAACTGTAACGTTTTACACTATCTTCCTCGGATATCCCCTTTGTTATGTTGTATACAATATCCTTTATCTGAACATCAATGTTGGAATCGTTTTTCATGTAATATTTAACACGAATATCCGCATTTTTCCAATGTTGTGCCACTGGGATTTCTTTCAACTTTTTTAAACTATATAATTCCATTTTCACAAGTATGTCAGCGTCCATTCCATCATCTTTATCAGTCGATATATATGATATGCTTCCCTCCTTCCCTGCACGGCCAACACTTGAAGAAAGTTTAGTTTTTTTCTTCTTCCGGTCAGGTTCTTGAAGAAAAAAGTCATCTAAACGATTGGTCTTCTTATTTTTATTTTCTGTTATGTTTAAAACCTCTTCTTCATCATCAGATAAATTATAATAATTATATGGTCTGAAACATTTTTCCACATCTTTCAGGTTGTATGAAGACTGAAATATAACATAAACAAATCAAAATGCATTTCAAAAAATAAATAGGAATTATTAAAGAATTTACTGAAACCAAATTTAAAAAATATAAATAACTTACCTCCATTGTTGTTTATTATTTCAAACTTTCAACCACTTCACTTTTGTCGAACTTAGAGCACAATACTAAATCTACAAGTATCGGGTTATATAGACTGGTAATGGATATCATTATCTAGTAACGATATTCAACTCGACTGCATGTTTGAATAAGTATCCATACCTATCAGTAAAATGTGGATAATAAATACAAAGGGCACTCTAAATACCCTTTGCAATCTTAATAGTCATTGCATTTTTAAAATATTTTTGAAATAGATAAGAACAGAAATGTGTGTATCTAGTAGTTTAGCAACCACATATACGTATAATTATTATAATATTAAGAACAATAAAATATATTTACGAATATGAAAATATAAACGAATAACCTTATCAGGTTTTTATTAACCTTCATTACTTTTGAAGTATATTTTAGGACAGGTTCCTAAGAGATGTATTATAGGTTTTGTGAATAATACAGCATTCAACGGTAGTTATGGTAAAAATCCTTTCAACTTTGAAAATTTTGGTATTTGCTCATTTAGCCTATATATAGATGGTCAACAGATACCTTCAAAAGCGTTACAACCATCATTTCCAAACGATGTATTTACTAGCGCATACCACACCCTGTACTCAGGCACCGGTATACATTTTCTTAACGAAGGTAATGGAATATCGAGGGAGCAATATTCAAATGGGTACTGTTTACTAGCTTTTGATTTAACACCTGACTTGTCGGCTAACTCTAATGTGCATTGGAATCTTGTACGCCATGGTAGTGTAAGAATGGAAGTAAGATTCGTGAGCGCATTAACTGAAACAATTAACTGTGTAGTTTACGCAGAGTTTTCAAATATTATAGAAATAGATAAGAACAGAAATGTATTTGTGGATTATAGTAGTTAAGCAATCACTTATGTAATTATTATGATATTAAGAATAATAAAATATAATGTAATCGAATATGACATGGTTTTTATTTACCTTCATTATTTTTTTTACAAAGAGACTCATTACTTATGTTGAGATCATATTATGTGTGTTTAAATACATTGGTACAAATATGAATTGATAGTAATAAATGTAGTCAGTAAAAGAGTGAAAGAGTAGGGGAGTAAACGCGTATTAAAGTATGAACACGCTAGAAGTGCAAATGAGTCTTCGTAGAATACATCCCAGCCTCCAGAGCAACGTATATCCTTCAAATCGATTGCCGATGTATGCTCAGGTGCCAGCACTTATCATATGCAATCTTGACCCTGATTCACAGCTGGGGTCTCATTGGGTGGCTGCATGTGGAGATACAATAGCCTTACGGTTCAGGATTACCTATCGGCGGTGTGCGGAGAGTACTGTTTGGTATACATATATAACAAGTTCAGGGGGATAAGATTAGAAGACTTCCTTAGAAATTTTACGTGTGACTCAGAGAACAATGATACGGTGCTAGTAAATTTGTATAGAAATATAATGGACATATAAATAAAAGAATAATACCTGGAATAAAAATGTTTTATTTAAATATGTAACCCTTACATCTAATTTTATTATAGATAATGGTGTTAATGTAGGTAAGGTATATTTATTGTTGTTTGCTTAGACCCGTAGGTTAGGTTAGGTTAGACATAGTTTATTCTATTTTTCTTTTAGAGCCATAGATCGGGTTAGTGAATGTAGGAAAGTAGATAACGATGCATTCGTAGCTGATAAGGTGGTGATTAGTAAGTAATTAGCAAGGGTTTTGGGAAAGCTATCTCTGGAACGGTTAGAGCTATCACTTCAGGAGTGAGTGCATTTGACTCCACACGGCCTGTTTAGTGGGGGTAGAGTACTTTTTTTTTTTTTTTAGGTTTGGCCAACCATGATTTTTACGTTTTTGGGGAACTTTGATGTGAGGCAGTCGCCGGGAATCCCAACTACTTATATGATTAGTAGTAACCATTATTATAGAACATATTTATGTTTAATACATTACCAATTTATGTGCAAGCGCCGGTATAAATCTCCTACACCAAAAAAAGCGAAGAAGGTATGCATCATCCATTCGACGAGGATTACACAAGCCCCGCTCTAAATATAAAAAAAAGTGATTACATGGCGTATAGCCCGAAGGTTGCTTTTGATTCCTAGCCTATTCTTGTCACAAAGGCGTAGAAGCTTTCCTGGAGATCATACTTTACTGTTACGGGACTTCGAGTTTGTGACAAATGTATTTCAAAACATATTACCATAGATCATACTCCTAAGCTCTTCGATAGCCGACTGTCGTTTGTCCGGATCCTCATTGCAGTTCCGTCGAGCTACCTCCTCAAACTCCGGGTCTTCATACCGGCTGATCTCAGCTGCGAATGCGATGTCGATGAACGGCATACTTAGGTTTGCATGAAGCCAGTCAATGCATCTGTTATAATAGTAAAATAAAAATAAAACGGAATTGTTTAAACAAATTAAACTCTTAATAGGGTTATTCTATCCTAGTATTAACTATCCTTCTTACTATAATAACATGATTTCAAATAGAGAATTTGACGCCTCATTTGCGTCGTCAGGCAAAAAAGAGACTACTAACTAACCAGAGCACTACTTACTTACTTACTAAGCTAATCTCGATTTCTAATCTCTCTTTACAATGGAAAAAAATATTTATTATCTGTCCGGCGTTTCTGATCTCTTCACATCCCGCTGATGTCGCAACGCAATGGAATCGCACAAAAGTAAAGCTTGGGATCACTGTCATTATGGCTATTAAAAGTACCAAGGACCCTGTTGTGACAATCATGGTAAGCCATTGTAAATAACATCGAGACCAATTTCTTAAATAATGGCAAACAGTTGTATTGCACAACAAATCTATCATATAGATATAACTGAACATTTAATTCGTTTTAAACTAAAACTAACAAACACGTTCCATGCGTTTCATAACCGTGTATAAAAGTCTAACTAAAGTCTTGACACGAGTTCAATGCTTTCGTTCTTATTATACTAGAGTTCTTACTCTAGTGTCGAGGCCTAGCCCGACTTCCGTATCTCAAAATCTTTAACATTTTACTTAAAGCATATTAATCACAAAGATTGCGTGTTGTTCCCACGAGAATGTAAGTGAGTGTTCTTATTTCACCATGTCGCCTGCTGATAGAGGTTTTTTTATTTTATTATTATTTAACTATTAATTACTTAAGATGTCATGTGGAACGTGGTGTAATGGTTGCAGCTCCTTACGAACATTTTGTAAACCAAAAAGCTTGTCGATTACAAAGAGTGGCGGAGAGTTTATTGCCAGATTTGAGTTTTTTTCGTCCGTTCTGCGCCCATGATTTGAGAACTGGCAGTAAATGTAAAATTAGAAGCATTTAATATGTATTTCCTAATTGCGTTCATAAGTGTATATTGTGTAACCTAAATGAATAAATGATTTTGAATTTGAGAGTAAGTAAGAGAGTAAGTAACTAGTAATTTTATTTACTTTAACTTAAATATGGCCGAGCTCGACTCTATGTTATTCATGCCATCCTGACATCGACGATTAAAATTTTCACACCTTGAAAGTAACGTTTAAATAAAGAACACCTTGTTACTAACGGTTCTTTGACCGTTTTCGGTACGTTTATAATGGAGCGGTGATAGTGAAAGGCATAAGAAAGTAGTCCCTTTACTTTTTATAAGATGTTCTTCATTTTTACGACTTAAATATTACTAAAATATCTACAATCTTTATGGATATTTTTTTTATAGAACCTTAAGAACCAGGATAAGGCGTTTAATGATGAAAGTGTATGTCGCATTTGATGCCACATACTTCTATTGGCCGGTAATAACGTCGCTGTAATGGATATTAGTATTGCCAGTAAATAAGAGTTAACCAATATTAGGGGAATCATTTGACATGCAGGGTAACTTAATAAATTATTCAAATTGATTAATAGAACAAAGTATACTAGAAAATACAGTTCTAGGCTTAAATAAATGTGACACAAACTTAGGAACAACTGATGTGATAGGTTTTGTAACCTGTACTATTAATATAATATCTTTTAAGATACCTAGCAATCATAATCGTTAATTAAAAATAAATACATTTTAGTCGGATTTTTATTAGATGTTGATAGATTGTAAAATTATTTATTGTACGCACCAAGAAATGACAGTTAATTGACAGTCAGTCTGACATTTCAAAATGGCGACGATAGTACCAATTTCGCGGCCGGCCAAGAAAAGTATGTAACACAGTACTTTATGGAAATAATTGGAACAGTCATAATTATATTTTACATAATTAATGTAATTGACACGATTCAAAATTCACCCAAAAAAGAGTAAGAGTTTACAATTAAAACAGGAAGCTCTTATATGAGCATAGAAAAATTCCATATTTTACAGTTTATAAGTACAGTGGATTTCGTGTATAACGATGATGAAGGGACCACTCTAATCGTTATATCCGGAAGTCGTTACAGGCAGTTTAGATAAAGACACGTACATATGTTTACTTTATATTAATTTATTATTAAAAACATTTACCCACATAGTTATTCACTGATACATTTAAAAAATAACTAAGAATATCACTTTGAAACTGACCCATAAATTTAACTCCGAAACGTAAACGCTTACCAACCTACTTAGCTGATGTCTATAAACAAAAGGTCTTCATAGTTGGTAAGAAATGTTTGTGAAAGAGATAAGTCTTTGGCGGCTGACTCTCATTGCAATATCTGCATGGGTTTTCAAGGAATATATAAAAAATGATTCATTTAAAAATAAACTTGAAATCGACGTATCATAAAAAGTCAGTATATGAATTTTGTAATAAAGTATGCTTTAAATTCAAGGGATTTAGTTTTAACGTCGTTATAGCCAAATAGTCGCTACAACCAAAGTCGTAATAAATGAAATCCACTGTGTTCTCAAAGTTAATCCAAAATAACTGCAAACAGATTTATAAAATTTGAATACCTAGTATTGTGTCGTCTAGACTAAATATATTTATTTATCTACTTCTAACAATTATTCTTATTATTAATTGTTTCTACTAAGTATTAGTATTGTTACGAAGACGGGTCGATTGCAATGTTTCTAGATTTATCCACACTATTTTTTGCGGCTGAGGCGCAAACTAGCTGCTGTGGTCTCTGGTAGAATGACCAGCTCTGTGGAACAACTCTGCTCCTCAGCATGATGCTGAGCCAGGTGCCCAGGATGCCAGCCAACACACGCATTACACAGTAAAACGTACCTTTTTCTTTACATTTTTTTTATCTTTGATTATTGTTATTTTATGTGTTTCTGTGTAAAAAAATATTATGTCTATGTCTAGTCTTTCTTATGTTAAATACTGTTTAGTAAATTAGTTAGGACTTAAATTACTAATTAGTCTTAAGTTAGGCTAGATCGTTATGTTCCAGTTCTAAGTGAAGGGACAATGTATTTTAAACTAGTATTGTTTCGAAATTATTATAACTGTTAATATGTCGTGATATGATTAATGTGATAAAAATAAAATTGAACGAATAAAAATAAGGTCAACGCGTACCAATTACTTCATTTAGACTTGATTTTTATAAATATTATTATTTCTCATTAATATTAATAATGAAAACCTTGCACGATGGTCTTACGAGGTCAAAGAGGTTGGTGGGGAAGTTTAGGAGAAAAATGCTCAAGATAGAGAGAGTTGGAGCCAGTTGCATGAGTCATGAGACGTACGTACGTACGTACTCTACAAGAGTCCTTAATTTTTTTATACTTAACTTTAAATGTAAATATGAAATATTTCAACGAATATGTAAGGCTTAATTATTATAATAGAAAAAAATAAGTGGCGCTACAACTGTTTTTTAGGTATGGGCCTCAGATTTTTATATCTGTTTCATGATCATTGTCAATCTAATAGGCAAGAAGGTGATCAGCCTCATGTGCCTGACACACGCCGTCGACTTTTTTAGGTCAAGCAAGCCGGTTTCATTCATCGTAAACAGCCGGGGATCGAACGCCGCAGCCACTAGGCCAACACTGCTCTTTATTATTAATATAATACAAAAACCAAAATGCAATCTCGCCTTGCGTAGCGAATCGCTATTAAAATCTCGTTAATAAAACATTAGTTTGAAATCACATCAATGGAAAATGAATGAGAAATTGCTGTGCTATGGACAAATTTAAAATTGTGAGAAGCACACATTCTTAAAAATAATTTAACATTAACATATAGACGTAGATCGTCGGGCTGATACGTAAAAAAACCTGCCTTGAAAATAAAAAATACAGCTTCGGCAAACAGGAGGCTTATCTGATGTTAAGTGATACCGCCGCCCGTGGACATTCACATTGCTAGAAGGCTCGCAAGTGCATGCCGGACTTTCAAGAATTGGTACGCTCTTTTCTTGAAGGACCCTAAGTCGAATTGGTTTGGAAATACTTTCCACATAGCGATGGTGCGCAACAAAAACTGCCTTAGAAAACGCTCAGTTGTGGAACGACGGACGTCGAGGTGAAAGATCGTATTCTGTCTTGACATCCAATAATGAAACGCAGCTGCAGGTACGACCGAACCACTCCTCTGAACGCTCTCCATGTTAAATGCGGTAGAAGATGCAGAGAGACCCCACATCTCTACGCAACTCCAAGGGATCAAGCTGCACCGAAAGTGACTGGTCGTCGACGATTCGAATAGCTCTTCATTGAATACAGTCAAGCGGAAGGAGCTGGAGCCCAGAGATGAGGTACGCTCTTGAAGAACTCTAGCACGAATGGCATCGAAAATACTTGTTTTGTTTTTAGGAGTAGTAGTAGTAGCAGTAGAGGATTGTCTCGCCTTCGAAGACATTTCGGGTTAGACATTTTTTTTAAATATATTGGGAATAAATATAGTTATACTAATATAACATTATTTTTATATTTCTGGTAATTTACTCTACAACACTTCCATTGTTTCTACATATTTCCTTTAATATTTTTTTTATTTTTGACTATAATTTACGTTTAAGCCTTATCTCTGTTTCTAGATATAGGCACGACTTAATTACGAAACGATTGGTTGTTTATGCAATTCCATGTAAGATAAAGCGAACTAGAACGGTATTGGTACGATTATATAATCGAAATACATACATATTTTCAATTACAGTTATTCCTCGCCAAACACTGGGACCCTTTTGGATCTAGAATCACTTCGCATTGACATTATCCTCGGAGTGCACATATGCACTGCCATCACCTTCGGAATGCACATGTGTCCCTGTGGCTTAGAAGTAAGTAGCCTTGGCCACCATGGCCTCCATTGCCAAAAGATTCCTGGTCGTTTTGAAGAGAAAGAAAATTGGAATCGGCTCCAAAATTACTGGAAAATTTTCTATTAATTTTGAAAAGAAAAAAAAAATTAAAACCTGTTGATTGAGCTTAAAACAACGTGTTTCGTTTAACATAATATATCTGAACATATCTACAACAACCGCCACCCAACTCAACTATATTTAATTATTTTTATTTTTACTATATAAGTTAAGAAAATTGTAAATACTTTATATTTGATTGTAATGTTTAGGTTTTAATAAACGATATGTCTAATATATAATTTTCATTGTAAGTTATATGCATTCTATAATTAGTGAGCGAATAAATTTTTGTGTCTGTGTTCGAAATACATAATTACAATTTAATAATTTTTGATGAAGGTGATCCCAAATATTTTTTCTCGGCCGATCGTCACATTTATTAGTTCAGTCATTGTTGAGATTTACTCGGGTTACGTTAGACCACTTTTTATTTTGATATATAATTTTTGTTAATTATAATTGATAATAGTTACCTCCACTATTTAGAATTTTATAGTGAGTGTTTAGTGCAGGTGAACTATCGTGAGGCAAGGCATTAGCATCTGTCTAACCTGTCTTTGTTCCCAAACTAATAGAATTTCTCCAAATCCTCACGGCTGATAATATTGTGTGCCTTTCTTCCTGGTAAGAAGATATTGTAACGAGGTATGTACTCAGGACTTATTATTCTAGTATAAGATTGTGTATCGACGGCCACCGAACCGTTCTTTGTGGTACAGTCTGATTAATTAGCATTACAAATTATTATGCATTTGAATTTTTAATTATCAGAAGTTAATTCCTTATTTTTGTTACGAAAATCACTCCGTCAGTGGATTAAAAAATTTTAAAAACTTATATTTAAGTGTCAGATTTTTGTTGTATTTATTAAGAAAAATAAATTCGTGTAAAACGCTTAATAGTTAATTATAATATGCAATAAATGTTAATTATATAAGTCCTTAATAAGGCAAATAGAACCCATACAAATACAATATGAAATAAATTTTACTCCATACAATTCTATTCTCGGACCCAACCCGTCCCTGAAACTCGTTTCAATTCTTTTGCGTAGGACTGTAAATATATATATCTTTATAAATAGATACGGAAATCCACTGTACCTTTGTATCTCACTAACTCCTTTTAAAAGGTTGGACCAATTTGATTTTTGTGTATGCGTTTGGGTCCAGTCGGTCTCTAGGTTATTTATCTAAATGAAACTAAACAGCTGGTTATCCAGGTACGAGTCTCGGATAACCGAACTGGTAGAGCTCTTGGCTCGAAACCAAACGATTTGGCTTCGATTCCCGAAACGTCATTTGTCTTTTATTTCATACTTTGTTTAATCCTAATCGCTTAAAATATCATACAGGACAACGTCTGTCGTGTCGGCTAGTACAATATACAATAAAGTACATGATAATCTCGATCTTATTTGTATAGGATTATACAAATTAAAGATATAGAAAGAAAAAACTTTATTATACACCAGAATACCCAGTGTCGTAGGCAGATTGTCTCTTCCAGTTGACATATATCTATATATATAAAAATGAAACCCTGTTTCCCTTGGTCACGGCATCACGCGGGAACGGCTGGACCGATCTCGCTAATAATTTTTTTGTTGTGTTTGTTATTATCAGGAGAAGGTTCGAAAGAGAAAAATTAAGAAAATAGCGCGCAAAATTAGAAAATTTAAGAATACTTAACCACCATATTAATTAATCACGTCTTTTGTTACGATAGCAATTTTTTTCAGTGCATAGCGCTTTTACAATTCAAACTTTTTTCATGTAACCTTATGGCGTTTGACATACCATTGACAGAATGCGAGCCGCAAAAGAGAACTGGCAGTAAATGTAGAATTAGAAGCATTTAATGTATATTTCTTTTTTATTGACGTTCATAAGTGTACATTGTGTTACCTATATGAATAAATGATTTTTGACTTTGACTTTGAAAATATCGTCAAAGATGATGTAAGAAAAATTAATATCGTTTAAAATTAATGCTTCGTTGGTGTTATTATATTGATCATTCTGATAATTCCCATGTCGGATACCAACAAAACTATCTACAACGCTATCATATATATTTCCATTTTAAATATAGATTTTAGGTATTTTAAAGATTTGAATCATTAGTGAAAATTTACTTTTTTAAGAAAGTTGTTAAAGATGAATACTAAAAAGAACTATCGTATATATATCGATTTTGTGTACTATTTACGCGTACGTACTAGTAGGTACAAATAGCAGTTTAGCTTAATTGTCTTCGGTAGTAGGTACATTCCTAGTTAGCCGAACCACTTTCTTCTTAGGCAATTTATTAATCAAAACGTGAAGTAGTTTTATCAACAGCCTACATAAGAGGACCTATCAAGATACAATAGACAAAGATGGACCACGCTTTTAACAATGAAAAATTGAATCAAGCCAAAACTAATATTAATTCATAATAAACTGTTTAAAATATAACTCAGTGTTATTCGTGTGTATATGATAGGCCATTCAGTCCTCTTTGTATCGAGCCACACAATGAAACAAAAAATCAATATTCTATACAAGGTAAGGTAGGTTTGTTTTGCGGATTCGATTTTAAACTGCTTCTATAAATTTTAAATCAATTTGCAAACATAAATTATATATAAATTACTAAACATAGCCAAAGATATAAGGAATACATAATACAATAAAAATCTGTAATGATCGAAGGGACTCCACACTCATATTTGGTCGTAAAAACCGATGACGTTGTTATTAAGTACCTAACTAATACAAAAACATTCAGCCGGGACCTTTGATTTGGTCAATATAACCGGTATGTTGTTCTAAACGATGTCGTCATACATGGTTTTGACTGTATTTACAAAAAGGTTCAAACATTTTCACAAAAAAAAAATTCAACAAAAAATAATAAATACATTTAACTTGTGGGGACTGGCAACACTGCGCGGGAGACGCTAGTTTTTACCGAGCTTCGTCGCCGGCAGGTCGTACGATCGTACCTACGCCACGTATCGCGACACAAGCTACCGGTAGACTGTTTAAACGATACATTGTATTAATTTATTTAGAGTAAATATACATGTGTGTTTAAGTATATGGGGTTTCATTTCCACCAACCCTACACCCCCATATATTGGTGACACCGACGTGATGGACAATCAAGACGCGCATGACGCTCCCGTGATCAATAGCGTCAGTGTTAAAGTGCCGCCATTTTGGCCCGACGAACCTGTGCTATGGTTCGCACAGATCGAAAGCCAGTTTACGTTGGCGAATATCACGGCGGACACTACTAAGTATAACTATGTAGTGTCAAATTTGGATTACAAGTATGTTTCGGAAATTAAAGACATAATAAAAAACCCGCCCACTACGGACAAGTATATATCTTTGAAGACCGAATTAATATCGAGATTGTCATCATCCCAAGAACAACGGGTGCGACAACTTTTAACACACGAAGACATTGGAGACCGGAAGCCATCCCAATTTTTAAGACACTTACAAAATCTCGCAGGTCCAGAAATTCCAGATGACTTCATTAGGTCCATATGGTCGAGCCGATTACCAACAAATATTCAAGTCATAATTGCGTCACAACCAAAGAGCTCGCTAGACTCCTTGGCGTCGCTAGCGGACGCAGTTACTGACGTCATGTGTCAACCACAAATTAACCACGTGGCGTCCCCGCACAACGAGATAAAAGAACTAAGGAATTGCGTTGCCGAGCTAACCAAGCAAGTCGCAGCCCTTTCTACATCTACATCTCGGCGTCCACGCTCGCGATCGGGACAGCGTGCATACGAGTCGCGACGCCGATCACACAGCCATGGACGTTCACACAGCCATGGACGTTCACGAGATGTTTCAACGAGTGGCGTGTGTTGGTATCACCGCACATTCAAAGAAAACGCGACAAAGTGTCGTGCGCCATGTTGCGTTGCGCCATATAAGGGAAACGACAACAGCAGTCATTAATGGCGACGAACAATGGCTGCCACAACCACGTGCGTCGTATTTTTGTTGTAGATAAAAACACAAGACTGGATTTTTTAATAGACACTGGTTCGGATTTGTGTGTGTATCCTTGTAAATATGTAAATAATAAGCAGTTAAAAAACTGTGAGTACAAACTTTATGCAGCCAATGGCTCAGTGATTAATACGTATGGAACAATCAATTTAAATTTAAACCTCGGTTTACGCAGAGACTTTCATTGGCGTTTTGTAATAGCAGATGTGACGAAACCTATAATAGGGATAGACTTTTTAGCTTATTATAATCTATTAGTTGATGTGCGTAATCACAAGCTAGTGGATGTAACAACAACTCTTAAAGCAAGTGCTAAGCCAGCTTCAGCTACTGTATACCAAATCAAAACTGTTTCAGGCACCTCACGGTATCACATTCTTCTCACTGAGTTTCCGGAGGTTACGAAACCATCGGGTGAGCCAGAGGTACGTGAGATCAAACACAAGACGCTACACTACATACGGACTACGCCTGGTCCACCTGTGTTTAGCCGACCGCGCAGATTGGCACCGGATCGACTCCGCAGAGCGAAGCGTGAGTTCGAAGACATGGTAAGAACAGGTATTGTACGCCGTTCAGATAGCCCGTGGGCAGCACCGCTACAGTTGGTGCCTAAGAAAGATGGCACAGACCGCCCATGCGGTGATTATAGAGGTATAAACAGCCGTACAATACCTGATCGATATCCGGTTCGCCACATCGCCGATTTTTCACATAATTTAAATAATTGCATAGTGTTTAGCAAAATTGATTTGGTGCGCGCATACAATTTAATACCTGTCAATCCCAGTGACATACCTAAGACTGCGATTACAACACCGTTCGGTTTATTCGAATTTCCTTACATGGGATTTGGTCTGCGGAATGCCGCCCAGTCATTTCAAAGATTCATGGACGAAATATTAAGAGATCTGGATTTTGCTTTTCCTTATATTGATGATGTTCTCATTGCCTCACGAAGCCATGATGAGCATGAGATACACCTACGTCAAGTACTTGGACGTCTACGAGATCACGGAGCTGTTTTGAACACTTCCAAGAGCATATTCGGTGTTTCAGAGATCGAGTTTCTTGGATATCTTATCACTGCAGAAGGCACACGTCCTACTCCAGAGAAAGTCATCGCAATCCAGAACTTTACGCAGCCGAAGAATTTAAGAGAACTCAGACGATTCCTTGGCATGATAAACTTTTACAGACGTTATTTACCAAATGCTGCTCAGATGCAAGCACCACTCCATGATCTTCTTTCTGGTAATGACAATAAAGCAACGACGCCCATATGTTGGACGCATGAGCTCGAGGAGGCCTTCAAGTTGTGCAAAGAGAACCTTGTGGGTGCAACTCTCCTAGCTCACCCAAATCCAACGGCGAAGTTAATGTTAGTAACAGATGCATCGGATATAGCGATAGGTGCAGTACTACAACAAAAGATTAATGACGTATGTCAACCGCTTGCATTCTTTTCGAAAAAGTTAACATCAGCTCAGCGGAAATATAGCCCATTTGACAGAGAATTGCTTGCAATCTACGAGGCAGTGAAATACTTCCGGTTTATGGTCGAGTTAAGACCTTTCACGATTTGGACCGACCATAAACCTATTGTCGCAGGATTTCGCAAGGCATCGGACAAATGTTCGCCACGGCAATTCCGGTATTATGATTTTGTCTCGCAATTTACGACTGACGTGAGATATATCTCCGGTGATGATAATGTCGTAGCGGACGCACTGTCAAGAATCGAAGCTATATCGGACATAGACTTAGACCAGCTGGCTGCAGCACAAGATAGAGACGCGGAATTGAACGATATATTAAACAGTAATTCTTCGTTAAATTTAAAGAAAATTTACATCTCTAATTCCAGCAAAGTGTACTGCGACATCTCCAGCCCTTCGCCACGTCTGTACCTCACACCTGATTTTCGGAAACAAGCGTTCAACTCCATCCACGGGTTGAGTCATCCTGGTGCTAAGCCTACGATTCGACTTATGACAGAGAGGTATGTTTGGCCGAATATAAAAAAAGATTGTAGGGCATGGACGAAAGCCTGTATAGCGTGCCAACGCTCAAAAGTTGGAAGACATACTTGAGCCCCTATACACGTTTTTTCACAACCATCTTCACGTTTCGCCCATGTTCATGTAGATCTTATTGGACCGCTGACTATTTCACACGGCTACCGTTATTGCTTAACTGCTGTCGACCGATTCACGAGATGGCCTGAAGTTATTCCGTTAACAGATATAACGGCTGAAAGTGTGGCTTATGGTTTTGTTAACGAGTGGATCGCACGATTTGGTTGTCCGCTTAAAATTACAACTGATAGAGGAAGGCAGTTCGAATCGCATCTCTTTAAAGAACTTGCAAGGCTTACTGGTTCCGAGCATATCTCAACTACTGCATATCATCCTGCAGCTAACGGCCTGGTGGAGAGATTCCATCGACAATTAAAAGCGGCTATAATGTGTCATGATAACGAGAATTGGCATGAGGTGCTTCCTTTAGTTCTTTTAGGCATACGTAGCGCATGGAAGGAGGATATATCGTCCAGCTCTGCTGAGCTGTTATACGGTGAAGGTCTTAGATTACCTGGAGACTTATTCATATCGTCGGGTACTGAAATCACCGACCACAGTGACTTCTTGTCGCGTCTACGGCAGCATATCAGCCAGTTAAAGCCAACGCCTGTTATGCGACATGGTAAGGCCAAAACATTCGTGCATAAGGATCTAAAACAGGCAACGTCGGTATTCTTAAGGCAGGATGCCGTACGTAAATCTTTAAAACCACCATACTCTGGTCCGTACAAAGTCCTTGACCGGACAGACAAGACCATGAGAATAGAAATGGACGGCAAGACAACAACGGTGTCTATAGATCGAGTGAAACCGGCACACATATTGACTGAGGAGGAGCCTATCAATAACACCATTGCAGTTCCCAGTATGCCCCCTGCGAAGAAGCCTGATTATGTAACTCGTTCAGGCAGAAGAGTTCGATTTCCGCGCCACTTGTACGACCTATAGGTCTCCGGGGGAGCTGATGTGGGGACTGGCAACACTGCGCGGGAGATGCTAGTTTTTACCGAGCTTCGTCGCCGGCAGGTCGTACGATCGTACCTACGCCACGTATCGCGACACAAGCTACCGGTAGACTGTTTAAACGATACATTGTATTAATTTATTTAGAGTAAATATACATGTGTGTTTAAGTATATGGGGTTTCATTTCCACCAACCCTACACCCCCATAAACCTTAATCGGCTGTGATTAGATGGTTTGTACGAGAGTGTGTATGCTCATGCAGGTGATTTAGGGCTCTGGATATTATTTTAAGGAAACTTTAACAAGTCAAGACTTAAAAATATTAAAAACAATATTTAGACCGTATGAACATATATATATAGTTTTTGATGGCGCGACTTACCGTTTCCATGGAAATATTAACCACAGTCAAACCTATACCATGCAGGAATAATATAGTTAAATATTTCCACACATCTATACAATTATTGCTTTTCCTATTATTATTTAAATAATAATAGGTTGATAAGATATGTCTATTGAATTTGAGTTTATACGGAATGTATCCTACGAATTGTATGGAAATATTCCCACGCGAATCAAGCCGTGCAAAATTTGAAATCAATTTCCATACCTGTGAGAAAGTCATGTTAAATGTAACACGCGGAAAAGCAACAGGAAGTAATTGTGTTAGATAATACTATAATTAGTACGTATCTATTGCAGTGCCTAAGAACTAAAGAATTTATGGTTTCTTGTACTAGACAGATGGGTACAGGCAAAGGATGAAAGCGGCTTTTTTCCAAAATGGGTCAGATATAAATTACACAGACTACTGATATGATACCTATGTATACATTTTTTTTTGGCTTTGTTAAGTTAGTGCATTCTCAATTCAGATATTGAGTCCAACTCAAGTCCTCTGTTAATTAATTAATAATGGATTTTTCCATATATATGTAATGTAATCCCAAACTCCCCTGCACCAAGAACCTTTGGTGCAATCAAGTCAAAGTAAAAATATACCAGGCCTCTTTAATTTTGATTGTGATAAATAAATAAATACTTTGTAAGTAGGATAAAGAGATGGATAGATAACAAACAGTTTTTGCATGAAATAAATAGTCTAAGAATATTATTAACCAGGACAACATAATTACAATTAAGAAACAAATTTATAAGGACAATACGTACCTTCGAATTCTAATTACAAACAACGCATTTCCGGTAACACAACACTATGAACACAGATAAAAATATATGTCACTCACCTCACCGATTATTGTAATACTATAAACAGTTGAATGACCACAAACATTCACTCGTATTCGATGTAAAGAGGTTCTATTTTAAAATTAAAAACTCGTTTTGAGGCGTGCGTCTCTGATGATGGCGGAACGAAATCTGTTTATACTGTTACGAAGACGGGTCGACTGCAATGTTTCTAGATTTTTCCACTACTTAGAGAACTTTTCAGCAGGCTGTAATATGATTTCTGACCGTTTCAGGAGAGGGTCAATCACATATTAGAAAATTGTAATTTCCATAATGTTACCCTAGTTTTCAGGAAGCTGAAACCTTTTTTCAGTCAGTTTCTGAACATGTGTAGTCGATTGGTGCAGTTTTCAGGAAACCCGTTTTCAGGCGTTTTCAGGCAGGTATACCCCTTTGATGAAGGAATATTCTAGACCGAACTTTCTAGGTATGAGACAAGGACGAAATGATACTAGAGAGAGAGAGAAGATCAGAACTTTCTCGAAACTAGACTGAGCACTCTAGAACGCCGTACGACAAGGACGGAGCAACGTGCAAGAGTGCGGACGTTCTAGAATTATGCAATCGCTACTCAGTAGCAAGCCCGCCTAGAAAGTTCTCGAATATTGTTTAGAATTATTCCCAGGGATATATAAGCGAGCCGAAACGCGACTAGTCACCTTTAGTTTTGAATGCGATAACAAGAGAGAAACACCGAAGCGATAAAGTGAATACAAGTGATAAAGTACTGTGTGAAGTGTGCATAAGTGAAGTAATTAGTGACTGTGTTTTTGTGGGTTATTAGTGAATCTCTGCAATTAATTTGTGCCCATAAATTCCTCATTGATTACCAAGAAATAAACCTTTGAAGAAATCTACGGCATTTTCTAGCCCCTTTCGATCCCCTAGCTCGTAACAATACTTTATGTCTCCATTTTCAAGGCGTAAAGCAAAACAATTGTTACCTCAACATGTTTCGCATTTTACTACTATTATTATAAGAATATATACTAATGTGTTAAAATATGTATGTGTTCTAAAAGTATGGTCATCTAAAATAAGCATTAAAAATGAGCGGAGATATCATATCGTCGCGTTGACCGTTTTTCTGGTCTATAAAATATTTGTATGTATTTATTTGTACATCATGTATTACATATATCATTAGGCAATAAAACAGTGCGTTCTTATTTTGAACAGCTAGATTTTATATTGAATTTTATTAAACACACTTCGTTCGCGTCTCTGCATCTTCTACCGCATTTTCCACGGAGAATGTTCAGAGGAGTTGTTCGGATTAATACCTGTCATGGACTTTCATAATCGGATGTCCAGGCAGAATACGAAATTCCGTAGCACCTGGTCGTCGTTCCACATCAGAGCGTTTTTTAGGAAGTTTTTGCCGCGTACCAACACTATATCGAACAAGCTACTCACTAAAGTATTTCCGAACTAATTAGACTTTAATCATTCTAGATATTACATCTAAAAATAATAAAACCCGTATAGTATTGGCATACATGTCAAGGTCATTGAACCTAGCCAATAAAAATGGTGAAAGCTCTCTAACCAAAGAGATTATTACATTTAGCATTTTCTGTTCAAACAAAGTTTATAGAGAAAGCCTGTTATAATCTATTGTTGTCAACTGTGTCATATTTTCGTTTTGTTTCATTAATTACTTGAATTTAAACGTGTTTAGGCATTGCCTTGTTTAAGCTATCGCGGAAAATGGTTAACATACCATTATTTCTACACCATCACAGCCAAATAAGGTATTACTTAGTTAAATGTATTAAATATTTTTTAAGTGATTGAACCTTTTTGTAGGTAAATACTATGTATTCCATCTCTGGCTATATTTTTAGTGTAATTGTTTGTTATTATAGATATTTTTTGTTAGCAGTAGGATTACGGAATAACAAAATAAACGCATTATATAATAGGTAATGTATTTAATTTTGTCCTTAACGCGTGGAATTTTACTCGCGAGCTCTCTGGCATTAGTATCTATTATCTGTATCAGTATTACTATTGGCGGCGGTAGCACGTAATATTAGGTGTGTATTAGCCCAGTTTTAAATTTTTAAAATCGTTCTTATTTTAAAATCCTGCGTTCGACTGTGAACCAAAGGAATTTTTGTGCCCAGTTAATGTTGGTACTGTACTCGTAAATACCGGCATGGCTTAGATGTAAAAATCTATTGTATCAGGCACAGAACGCTTATCGCTAACTTGACTATTAAAAAATATCACAAAACAGTTTTAAATTTGTTGAGAAAAAACCCACCGTTTTTTGGGGAAATATTAAGAATTTTTATGTGTCAATTTCGTTTATAAATCAAAATGAATAAGTAAAATTAAAAAAAAAACTTTATTTACAATTCTATTTAATTATCGAACAAGTATTTACGAAGTTTCAAGTTATGTTCTATTCATTTAAAGTAAGGATTAGATTTAGGAAGTAAGGATAAATAGGGATTTAAATGTTATACACGTTCTCTTATTTACAGTTTACTTCAAAGGCTCTGTTTAAACATGATAAGTTTAGTTTATAGAACTTATAAATTTAAAATACTATATGACAGTCACAATGTACACATGAATAAAAATCATGCCACAAAAATTATAAAGAGAAATTTTAGATTACTTGTCGGCAACGTCCATACCACGTTGAATACACCGGTTCTCGTCCGATCACCGAAGTTAAGCAATGTCGTGCGAGGTCAGTATTTGGATGGGTGACCGCCTGGGAACACCTCGTGATGTTGGCTCTTTTGTTTTTTATATAGATCAGATACTGGAAATGGGTTTGTAAACTTCTTATTTTAGTATGCTTCAAAAGCCTTGAATTCAAGAAACCTGACTCGCCTGTCAGTCAGTGACTGCTTAAATATTGTAATCATTTATTATCAACCCACGTTAATCGATAGGCTTGTCAAAAAACTTTTTCTTCAAATAAAAATTTAATTGCCATATAAAATGTTGGGATTTGAACCCGAGAGAATTACCTTAACAGTTACAGTCGAACCAACTTTATTTTGACCCTTTAATACTTAGAATGGTTTTAAATATTGATTCCCTTATCCATATAAAATAGTTCCGCCTTACTTTGACTTCGTCCTAAGTCGATTCGGCTCTTTCTTAGTCATGATAGATAGATTTCAAGAATAAGCTTGTTTATACTTTGTCAAGCATAGAGGTAAAGGTTCTTTAGGTTATGGTTTGGTTAAAATAAAACTTCCTAATAATTCGTTGAGAAGAGGTGAAGATGGAATGTGGAATGTGTTTAATTTTTAAAAACTGTAGATTTATATACAAAAGTTATCCTACACTGGCCACTAGTGGTAACATGTGGTACCAAGATGCGAAGGGTGCGTAGACGATAAAATCGCGGCAAAAAGTTATCCTTTTCTGCGCGCAACCGTCGAAGGGTACGAACGTGTTCTTCTCAGAACAGTTCGATATCTCTTACGATAACGCAATTAACTGTTCTTTTCAGAACAAATTATTGTTTCATGACGATAACGTTTACAACTGTCCTTGTCAGGACACATCACTGTTTCATTACGACACGTACTAATCACCTACAGGATTCCCCCTCTAGCGAAGCGTACCGGCAGGCGTATAACGCGGCCTCGGCGAGTTGTTCTTGTAGGTATTGAGGTGTTCCCAGTGTCTTATTGTTTCAGGTTGTTGTCATCTTGATGTTTCAGGGTGTTGTCATTTTGATGATTCAGGCTATTTGATGGTTCATGTAGTTCACTCGCACTTGATGTGATTTGCTTGTTGCAGGTACTCGTGGTTGTATCAGTAGGCACATCTTGCTCGGCGATAGTGTAGGCAGGTTTGAGTCTATCGATAGAGATATTCATTTCGCGGTTATGTAACTGCAGTGTGAATATCTTGCTGTCTCGTTTCAGCACGCGATAGGGTCCGTCATAAGGTGCTTGTAATGGCTTCTTTACGGCGTCTATGTTTACGAATACGTATTCACATTTTTGCAGGTCGCGGTGTATGAATATGGGTTTTGCGTTGCTGTGTGGTTGACTCGGCATTGGTTGCAGGTTACGTATTGCGTCGCGCAGCTGATCGATGTAGCCAGAGTCCATGATGACGTCATTGCGGGTCGTTGATAAGAAATCACCGGGTAAGCGTATGTTGCATCCGTAGGTAAGTTGGGCGGCGCTTATGCCCTTTTTTTTTTTTTTTTGAATGGAATCTCGCTGTTGGCCTTAAGGGCCTTTACAGCTTAGCTCGGGCTGTTTTGGCGAGCGTAGCTCGGCCAGAATGGCGTTTTGTCCCGCGGCTAGCGCAAGGGCGTCTCCTGTGAGACTCGAACCTCGGCTTGGGCCGTCGCGGGGCGGTCAATCGCCTGAAGGGCAGGACGGAAGCTCACTGGAGTGAGCGAAGTGCGAAGTAAAGGTCCTCGCCTTCCCCGGTGAAGGCGGTTTTTTACCCTAATCTGTGATTGGCTATTTTTATTATTTTTGGCCGCGCGGGCGGCTTTTAATTTATCGTTTGCTACGGTAATTGGATCATCCGGATTCGTTAGTATGTGTCGGGGCCTCCTACGAGCCTTTTTTGTCGGGAAGGGGTAATAGTTGATGCTATTACGCACCAGCGGATTGGGATGGTGTTTAGCCTTGTCAAAGTGGCGTGTGGACGCCAACTTCATCCATTGGGCTATGGTAGGGAGCTCCAGGTCGTGGTGGAGATCGTCGATCTCACATAGAAGGGCGCACCGGTCGCAATTCTCATGAATCGCGACTGAAGCACCTGTAGCCGGTGAATATAGGAGGGGGCACAATGCGCAAAGACTACGCTAGCGTATGTCATGCACGGTCGGATGCATGCCTTGTACAGGGTCACCTTGTGTCTGAGAGACATTTGACTCCTTTTATTTAGGAGGAAATGGAGGCGAGAGAGGACAAAATAGGCCTTCTTGCGAACGGCGGCTATGTGCTTACGGAAAGACATGCCGCTATCGAGCGTAACTCCTAGATATTTGACGGACTTTTGCCAAGGGATGGCTTGCCCGTATAGGGTTACCTCTGTCTTGAGGTGAAATTTATCCCTAGCGTTAGCACCGGGGTAGCCCCTGGCAAAGAGAACTGCTACGCTTTTCTCGGGATTTATTTGGAAGCCCCATTTCCGAAACCATTCGCCTAACGACGTGGTAGCGGTCTGGAGTCTGTCCACGATGACACCTCTATCTTTGTGGGTGGTATAGAGAGCGGTGTCATCGGCATAGAGGGCTAGCTCCACATTGGGAGCCCTAGGGATGTCGCCGGTATACAGCGTGAACAGAAGGGGCGAGAGGACCGAGCCCTGAGGGACTCCGGCCATGATGGGGTGAGGAGACGATAACGTTCCTTCTACGCGATAGCGCATTGAGCGGTCGGACAAGAAGTCGTGTACGATACGCACGAGTCTTAGTGGCACATTAAGGTGGTAGAGCTTGTAAACCAAGCCGTTGTGCCAGACCTTGTCGAAAGCTTTCGCTATGTCGAAGAAGAGCGCACCCGTGGCTCTCGGTTTCAGGGAGCTATTCATCCCGGAGAGGATGTGCTCCGTGATTCGATGGACTTGATGAACGCACGAGTGGGCCGGCCTGAAGCCAAACTGCTCATCGGGAATGAGCCCCTTTTCTAGGGCAAAGTCTAGGAGGCGCTTTTTAAGTACCTTCTCGTAAAGCTTGCTAAGCGTATTGAGAAGGCTGATAGGGCGGTAACTGGTGGGGTTGTTACGGGGTTTGCCTGGTTTGTGAATACCAATGACAATGGCCTCTTTCCACTGCGCCGGGAAGGTGCAGTTTTCAAGGAGGCAATTGAAAATGGACACTAGTAGGCATATCAGATGGGGCGGGAGGCACCGGAGGACCTTGTTCGAGATGGCGTCGAGACCTGGAGATTTACGAGGCAGTGAACTCTTTATTAGAGTTTTGACCTCGGCGATCGACGTAGGAGGGAGCGGCTCAGGAGGGAGGGGCAGTGCTACGATGCGTTCGACCTCGCGGTTCACGTGTTCGACGTGCGCCGGGTCGCTATGATCGAGATACGGGGTGCACTGCTCCACTAGGTTGACGGCTAAGCACTCGGCTTTTTCGTCGTCGTCGAATGCGTCAGGCAGATTTGGACGCCACCGTGTCGGTTTTAAGGGAACGCGCGAGAGACCAATAGGCCGTTTTAGGCCTCTTTGACTCGGCGCTGCGAGGCGCGGAGTGCTCTGCGGTTTTCGTCGGTCGGTGCTCTGGCGAAGGCGCGAGTCGCCGCGTTCTTCTCGGTCAACAGACGCCTCGCGTCCGGGGGAAGCTCCTAGCGTTGAGCGAACTCATCTGGGACCTTCCAGGACGACTCGGCGACCTTGGTCTGAATGTGGCTAGTGACCGAGGAGATCGCGTCTAACGCGTGAGCGGACGAGACTAAATTGTCGGGGACATTTGGGGGGGCAGAGGTGTCGGCGGGCTTGAGGGCCTCGTCTAACTTCTGCCAGTCGACAATGGACTTGAACCTCTTCTCTCGAGTGTTAGGAGGGCCGAATTCAAAGTGAACCGGGAAGTGGTCAGAGTCTAACTCGTGTAGCGTCTCTACGCTTCGCGGCTGTAGCGCCACGTTACGTAAAACCGCTACATCTATGACGTCCGTTGAGAGAAGGCCGTTGCCTGTTATGCCACGGCGAGTCGGTTGTATGGGAGCAATGACGTTGAAATTGAGCACGTCTATAAGCTTATTGAGGGCTAACCCATTAGGGTTCTGTTTTGAACTATTCCAGTCCCCGTGTTTGCTATTGAGATCCCCGACTAATAAGACCGAGGGGCCCAGTGCAAACAGGGTTCTGAGATCGCTCTCTAGTATGTCCTTGGCGGGAGGGAGGTACACCGACGCGATAATAATCGGCTGATGACCGGTCATGGCTACGCGCAACACAGAGCACTCTATGTTGGTAAGGGAGGGCGGGTCTAACGGCGAGCAGTGAAGCGCTCGTCTATAATAAATGAGCGTACCGCCTTTCGCCGTAGGTCGGTCGTTTCGCACTACGTTGTTATTCGCGAATCTGGGAGCGGAACGCTGGGCTTGAGGAAAGATTCCTGTACTAGGAAAATATCTATTTGGTGGCGAACGAGGAAATCTCGAACCAAATCTGCCTGCAGCTTGAAACCGTTTGCATTGAAAGTCACTACGGACAGTGATCGAGCCTTGATCCTAGACGTGGTCGTAGCTTTTGCGGTGTGGTGGAGTCTGCAAATTGCCGCACGGACTTAAGGAGCAGGACGTGCTCGATTACGCTTCGGTTTTACGGTTGCTTCTTATCTTCCGCGTTATTGGCGGATTTGAAAGCCTCGGAGAAGGCGACAAGGGCGTCTATGTCTAACGCGTCTACGATGCTAAACGCGAGATTTAAGGCGTCGCGGACCTTTTCTGATTCCGCGGCGGCCTCCGCCGTGTGGCTGAGGGCTTTAGCTGGAGGGCTCACCTTGCGTGTGGGCCTCTCCGTTATGACGGGGGTCGGCACCGGCGCCTGGGAAGGCTTCATGGGTGCCGATTTTGTTGGCAGAGGCGGGAAGGCCTCTGACGTGAGCTGGGGAGGGCCCTCCGTAACGGGGGGCTTGGTCCAGGCACTATTTTTAGGAGGTGGGGCCGGCGCATACGTGGGCTTTGCTCCCGCGCCACGACGGACCGCATCGCGCCCCGCCGTGCGCCCAGACGCCGGCTTATGCGCCTTGGGGGCACGAGGGCACCCGCGATAGTTCACTGGGTGGCCCTGTTGCCCGCAAAGCACGCACGCCGGCGGCTCAGCGCACGGAAGCGTTCTTTTGCAGTCCGCCGTGCCGTGGTCGCCTAGACATTTTACACACCGTGCCCTAGCGAAACAGTTACGGGCCGCATGCCCGTAGAGTTGACAGCGATGACACTGTCGTGTGAAGGAATGTTTGAGAGGGGTTTCAACCCTCAGCCCCGAGAGCTTGCAACACTCTCGTAGGCTAAAAATCTTTTTCCCACTCGGGGTAGGATCAAGAACGGCGAGCACCATATCGTACTCTTCCTTTGTCGTTCTTTTGAGCATACGGAATACATCCCTTACGGGGTATCCCTGCTCAATGAGGTCCGATTGGACAATCCCGGAGTCTATCTCCTTGGGAATGCCCTTAATAACTACCCTAAGGACGCGCTCCTCAGGTAGGGGGAAGGTGTGGCCACCGATACCTTCAGAGCGAAGGTATGAAGTTAAGAAGCGGTGGTGATCAGATGAAAAGACCTGAACGCAAAGGTTATCCCTCAACGTTCGGGCCTTGTAAGTTATCGACTTAGTGTCGAGAGTTTTTGATAGGGCCGGCCAAGCGCCTTTGTCCCTAACGTACACGGGCGGGGTGGTTTTGATGCGGTCCGCGGGGGCGGGGGGCGCAGGTTTTCCCGATAATAGGGAACTAAGATCCCTCTTCGGAGGGTTGGCGGCTTGAGTGGGCCTTTTGGCGGGAGGACCGCCGTTGGCCGAACGCTTTTTCTTCCGACCGACGGTTTGAAAGCCGTCACTTTCGGAAGATGAGATTAATGCGGCTTCGTCGGCTGTTACCGCCGGAGCGGATTAGGTCGACATGACCGAAGAGGGGCGTGAATTTTGACCCGTCTCCTCATCGCTGGCGCTTCCCACTTCAGGGAGTGGTGAGCGCGAGCGCGAGCGAGAGCGGGTAACGGGTCGAGATGCCTTCCCGGAGGCATTTTTCTTCGCCTTACGCGGCGATGGCGACGGCGAACGCGGTGAATCCGCGGTTACGGACTCGTTAAAAGCCCGCAATGCGTCGGGGAAGCGCTCTTGGAGAAAGAGCAGAATTCTTCTTATGTCAGGGGGTGGATCCCCGGACGCCATTCTGAAGGCGGGAAGCCAACAGGTTGACGACGGGTGTGTGTACCTAGTTTGCCTAAGTGAGGTGAGTACCTAAGCTAGTGATTTTGCCCTACAATGTGGTGTGTCTCCGCTGGTGATAGCGGAGTTGTGGTTTGTCACCGACCTAACCAGCCCGTAGGAGATTGGGTATAAGAGCCCCTACGGATGTGACAGAACCCGTCCAACAGTGGACCTGTGTTTAGCCGGTTGCTAGAGAGTAGTTGGCGTAGCTACTCCCCAATACGTGCCTACTAGGAGGCCCGGCCGTGCACAGGACTTCGAGGAAGCGGAGGGGCTGTTACGCGCCTTGAAAAAGGCACGGTGTATGCACCCCGGACAAAAACACTCCCGCACAAGGCGTTAACCGACAGATAACCGTTTGGCACCGTTAGGTGGCTATCTGAGGGCCGCAGGTAAACCCGCGTTCATAAATTGCAGCCTTCAACCCGATGTCCAAATACCGCAGATGCGAAGCGACCAATGAGAGGGCGGCAGGCAGCAAGGCAGCGATCGGATTGACCAATGAGAGGGCAGCAGGCAGCAAGGCAGCGGTCGGACAGCGCGTGCGCACTGTACAGCGGCAAGCGGCGATGACTCACACGCGAGCGAGCGAGAGAGCACTAAAGCACTGATGACTCACACGGAGAGAGCACTGAACAGACGTCCGCACGGGTCGGCGGTCGGAAGCGAAGTGGCGCTTACGCCGGTATCACTTCGCATAGCGGCGCGTAATCCGAGTAGGACGATTGGTAGCTCGTTGATCCAGCTTCTTGCGGTCTGTAGTCTTGCTTTTAATGCGGCTTTAAGCACACGGTGCCATCGTTCGATGATACCGTTACACTGTGCGTGGTATGAAGCTGTACGCGTTTTTTCGATCCCCAGTAAGCGAGAAAGAGATGCAAATACTCTGCTTTCAAATTGGCGTCCTTGGTCCGTTGTTATTGTTACAGGACAACCGAAACGGGAAATGCAACCTTCGTATACCGCTTTGGCGACGTCTTCAGCTGATATTTCGCATAGTGGGTATGCTTCGGGCCATCTTGTTGCTCTGTCGATCATTGTCACGAGGTATCGATGACCGCTGGCCGCTGGTAGGTATCGGACCAACGATATCGATGTGAACGTGTTCGAATCGTTCGGTTGGTGAAAAAAATTGATAATCGACTTGATGTGTGGCGTTGTATTTTGGCGCGCTGACACTGTAGGCATACTTTTGCCCACTTGCCGACGTCTGCGTTCATTGAGGGCCAGAAGTAACGTTGCGTAATTAATTTTCTCGTAGTCTTGATACCAGGGTGGCTAACGTTATGTACTGCGTTGAATGCGGTACGTCGGTATTCTTCTGGTAGGTACGGACGTAACTGTGAGGTTGAAGTTTCGCAGTGTAATTTGATATTTGAGACGGGCAGGTTGACTTTCTTGAAACATAAGTTGCTCTGTAAACTGAGTGCTTTCATGGTATCGCTGTCGCGTTCTTGAGCTTCTGCAAGTAGATTGTAGTCAATCGGCGATGGACAGGTGATTGCTTCGACACGTGATAATGCATCTGCGGCTGCATTTTGAGATCCACTGACGTGTCGTAGGATTGCCTTAGACACATCTGCTACGGCGAATTTCCATGTATATGGTCTTCGGAGGTTAAGATCGAGTTGGAGTGACTTCTCTCCGTATGTTGGAATGACTGTGTTGTTGGCGGCGTAGAGTTGAAATGGCAGTGGTTTTTCACGTGAGCCTTTTGTCTTTGGTAGCACGGAGATATTGGCTCCTGTGTCGACCAAAAAGGTAAGTTTGATGGATAAGGCGGTGTGATGATTCGGTAACGCCGGTTCCCGCCGCGGCCAGCGTTACTTTTAGTTTTCCGACTGGTTTATGGGCTTGAAACATGGGCATGGTGGTGTGCATTTCTTCGCGTCCATACCGTAGCGATGATGGTAATAGCAGTACGGCATTGGAGATTTTTTCCGGCTTCGATCTTCCATCTGCGACTCTCGTCGGTTTTCGTTGCGATTTGTTGATGCGTTCTGCGAGCGTAATTGTAAATGGTGGCGAGAACGACTGTTGCGGTAGTTGTCGCGAGGTTGTGCTCGTAGCTCGGCAACTTCCAAAGACAACCTTCTTATTTCACCGATGAGGGTGTCGATAGTTGGTTGTTCTGGAGGTGGTGGTGATGCTACAGGTGCGAAAGGCGTTGCGACGGCAGCGATGTGTTGCGACGGCGTGTGGACTTCCATCATTTTGTCCGCGAGCAAGGTCAGGTCGTCAAGCGTCGTTTTGATTTTAAACGCTTCGCTGACGGCTAGCACGTAACGAATGTGTGGCGGCAGATGCTCGAGCCACATCATTTTGATGGTGCTCTCGGGAAATTTGTCCTTGTTAAGCTGATTCATTTGCCTCATCAGCTGGCTGGGTTTCTGGTCTCTAAGCTCAACTTGCGACAGTAGCTTCTTCGTTTGTGCGCTGTTAGATTCTTCGTATAGCGATATTAATCGGTCTTTAATGGCGTTGTAGTAATCTACTTCCGGCGGCGAGCAAATGAGATCAGCGATGTTTTGGATATAAATATAAATAATTTAATAATTCATTAATGTTCATACCTAACATATCATCCTTTTTCCCATTTTTAAATATTTTTTTTTATTTTATATACATGTGTCTTTACTACGACATCATGGAACATTACGATCTAGCCTAACTTAAGACTAATAAGTAATTTAAGTCTAACCTAATTTACTAAAAAGGATTGTTATCATAAGTAAGTGTCCAATAACGCTACTTATAGTCTCTATTAAAGGGAAGACACTCTGTTCTTGTGTTCAATATATTTTTGTTTTCATTCACTGATTAGCACTTAATAATAAAGTTCACTAACACTAGTTCACTAGTTCAAATGGTTTTATCCTTTTCAATCTTCTCACTAGGTCAGTGGTGTCAAGGAGTTGAATAGCCTCGACATTCACGTGATGGTGGAGCCTATGTTCGTGTGCTCCAGCAGTCTTTTTTATTAATGTGGTGACGTCCTCTACAATAAGGTCCCGATGGAGGTCGTAATTTCGAATGTACCAGGGAGCATTGACTATTCCCCTGAGCACTTTGTTTTGGAATCGTTGGATTACTTGGATATTACTATTACTGGTACAGCCCCACAGCTGGCAACCATAAGTCCATACAGGTGTCAGGACTTGTTTGTAGATCAATAATTTATTTTGTACTTATAACGTGAAATGCCTTCCGAGCAACCAGTACAATTTAGAGTAACGGAGATCCTACTCTTCACGTTTCTTTTTAACATGGACCTTCCATCAGAGTTTGGTGTCTAGCGTCATACCTAGGTACTTAGCTGAATTTTGGAACGGCACTTTGACGTTATCAATATATACTGGCAGGTAGTTTGATGTTTTGCGGCACCCCAGCTTTTATTTCTTTTAGTTCTGAATAATCATCTTCTTGTCGTACCCTAAACATTCTTTGTGTTAAATATGACTCAAGAATATTTGCAAATTGACGAGGCAGTCATTTCCTTAACTTATGAACAAGTCCTCGATGCCACACTTTATCAAATGCCTGAGCTACATCCAGAAAGACAGTGGAGCAGACTTTTTGTTCTTCTAGTGCTTTTTCAATATTATTTGTGATTCTATGAACCTGCTGTATGGTAGAATGTTTTTATCTAAAACCGAATTGGTAATCTGGTATGAGCTGCTTTTTGACAATAATAGGGTTAAGACGTTTGAGTAAGAGTTTCTCAAATAGCTTTGCTATAACAGGTAACAGTGAGATTGGCCTGTAAGACGTGACTTCGTGTGGAGGTTTTCCTGGCTTGGGAATCATTATAACTTCCGCAACTTTCCACATATTGGGAACATATTGAAGTCGAAATGAGGCATTAATTAAGGTTGTCATTTTAACTACGGCTTTAGGGGGGAGATGCTGCAGGACTTCACCCGTAATTAAATCAAAACCTGGAGCCTTCTTTTTAGTTAGACATTTAATTTCACTTAAAACTTCTTTTGGTGTGACTAGACGGATGTTTAGCTCTTCTGACGATATTTCTTCGAAGTCAAGTGAATCTTCTTCATCGATTTGAAATATATTTTCTAGATGATCAGCAAACCTCTTAACTTTTTCTATGTTACTTGCAGCCCAATTCCCATTAGACTCTCGTAAGGGAGGAATATGTGTTGTAGGTTTTTTAATATTTTTTATCGCTTTCCAGATGGAGTAGTCGGTGGAACCATCAGAAGTTAATTGTTTTAGGTATCTCTTTATTGAAGTATCTTTATGTATTTTAATCTCTCTCCTCAGTTGTTTAGTGAGGTTATACAGATGTTTTTTGTCTTCTGGACATCTTGTGGAATGCCACCTTTTTCTTTGAGTTCGTTTTGTCATTATCAGATTTTTAATCTCTTCTGGGAAGTAGTTGTTTTGTACCTTTTTCTTAAATTTTGGAGTATTACTCCAAGCAGCTTGTTGGATGTTCTTTGTAAATTTATTGACTTCTAAATCTAATTGTTCCTCAGTCTTTAAAGGTACTCTTAGATCTACCATATTGACAAGATAAATTTTGAAGCTGTCCCAGTCCGTATGCGTGTTCACGAGAGATGGATTCAGTTTTCGCTTTATAGGGTCTTCGCTAATTGTGAGTAAGATTGGTGAGTGATCTGAGTTCATATCATAGGCTTCCTCTATTTGGAGAACATTTGGTGATACTTCTCTAAATATAAAGAAATCTATAAGATCTGGTATTTTATACTTGTCTGTTGGCCAATATGTGGGCCTTCCTGTCGAAATTGCATCACATCTCAAATCTTTCATAGCATTGAACAGTTCTCTTCCTTTGGTCGATATTAATCTTGATCCCCAGTAGGTATGTTTTGCATTGAAGTCGCCTCCCAACACAAATCTATTTCCAAGACATTCTAGCAGGGTTTTGTACTGGTCGTACTTAAGTGCATGTCTTGGTGGGCAGTAAATAGATGATATTGTTAATGGATACCGCTTCATTGATAGGCTCACAGCCACAGCCTGTATATGCTCTTTTTCATATTTAAAGACCTCATGGTGTTTTAAGCTATCCTTTATTATAAATGTACTTCCCCCACTGGATTTATTACTTGGGTGAAGAGCATGGTAGGCATTATATCCTTTAAATTGAATGTATGACTCCCTGGTAAAATGTGTTTCCGATACCAAGCAGATGTCAATGTTTTCATGTTTAAGAATTATCTGAAGTTCTCTTTGGTGTTTTAAAAGCCCATTAGCATTCCATGCCATTATTTTTAAAGCCATCATTGCTTAAGACGTTTGGGAGCAGCTATTTTGGTGCCGCTTTCTAGTTTTTTAAGTCTTTCATCAAAGGATGTCAATAATGAAAGTATGGTGTTAATCTTTTCATCCATGCCTGTGCTAGCTATTTCATTTTGTTGTGTTGGGGATAGAGTCTTAGGATCTTTAGTTACCTGGGCAAAGGAAACAGTTTTGGAAACTAATTTTGCTGGTTTTACCGATTTGTCCGTTTCTATTATTGATTTTGATTTTAAGATATTTCTCATTTTCTGTAATTCTTTTGCTACTACACAGTCTCTGTAATTAGCTGGATGTGACTCACCACAGTGAACATACTTCGGTTTCGCGTCTCGTGGCTTGTTACAATCTACTGTGAGATGCTTTGCAGTGCATTTCACACACCTCGGCTCCTTGGAGCAGTATTTCTGTGTATGCCCGTAAGCCTGACACCTCTTGCATTGGGGAATCAATTTCGGTGATTTCAGTGGCTGTACATCAATTTTGCAGTCAAGTATGGATTTTATTTCGTAGATATTTTTTATGTTTTCCTGATGGTGGAAAGACAGAATAAACATGTTAAGCGGTTCTTTGGTTTTCCAGCTATATTTGACGGCTGCGTCTAAAATTTTAAATCCTTGGCTAATGAGGTCTTCAACTATCCTTTCAGGCTTGCAAGAAGCATGCAGATTTTTTGCCATTACTCTTATTGGCCTGCTCTGCTTGTTTTCGTAAGAGAACCACGGGGCATCTTCATCTTTAAGATGTTTTGTGATAACTCTGTAGGTAGCTTCACTATTGGTGTTAATCTTCACCGATCCATTTCTAAGCATTTTTACTGTGAACGTGTCTTTATTCAATTCTTTTTTAAGTAAAGAATCGTAGAATGATTGGTATTCAATTACATTTTCGACAATAATCGGGGGTGGAAGGGGTTCCTTTTTAGGCTTTTCTTTGGTTACTTTATTACAAATAACTTCTTTCAAGGGGGAAGGGGAGGTGTTTAGTTTCCTTTTCTTTCTGCTTTTTCGGCCCATTCCGTTTCTTTAGCCAGTTCTTCTTCGTCCGTCTCATACTGAATTGATTCAGCGGCTGCCTCGTCCCTTTGTGTTAAGGGCTTATCTATTTTTTTCTCGAGCTGAGCTATACGTTCCTTCAGTTGATAGACAATAGTTTCCAGGTCCGAGCATCGGGCTCTTTCCTTTTTCAGTTCAGCCAATAGAATTTGCTCGTTTTGGGTTTTATTTTCAATAACACATGGACATGACATCATAAATTTAATATAATAGTTAAAATTATAAAGACAAAACCTCGACTTTATTCATTACACAATAACAAATATTAGGTCAACGATTCATCGTAACGCGATCGCGGCGCTGCGTCAGCGCGTTTCACTTTTTCGGTCACAATAATTAATACGCGACGTTTCTAACCGAAATGAAAACAACAACTTAACTGAATTTGTATAAATATGAACAAGACTTAAAAATTAGTTTTCTAAAGAAGTTTCACTTCTGACATATGTGTTTTGTACGCACGCACTTTTTAGCTTAACGAACCAACGCGTGGTATCGACGAACGGCTGCACGCACAAAAAAGCAGGACTCATTGTCCCGTTACGCTCATTGTACACTTATATCTCTCTTCAACTCGCTTGGCTTATGCGTCCGAGGATTCATGCCTTCTTTGTATCAAAGAACTACTTACAAAATAGTGATAATTCAATAATAACGATTCAATTGTATTCACAAAAGTATGCAATCATTTCATCAATGTTTTGTTATGTCGTTATCATGTTAAACCGTAAACCGACTTTACAGACAACCATCTTTTTCATAATAACCGTGTTTCCTGTTTGTGTTTAGATGTGTATTCAGTTTTTGTTGTATACAATTTTATAGTTTATTATTATTAACTAGCAGCTGTACACTAAATTTTGATATAAGTATGACTGCTTAAACTTCTAGAAAAAGTTGAGCAATGTTTGCTAAATGCATATATTGCTCTGTAATTAAACAAATGGATAACTAGGATTTAATTCATAGTATGAAATAATTTTAACAATCGTTATCTTAAACCGGGTGTAGACCATAAAATTATTTTAATAAACAATAGAACAAAGCACTTGCCTGTTCATTGTGTAATGAGTGAGTTGGCAACAAACTAGTTAGATATATATATATCTACCTATATAGATAGCATATGGAAAATGTAAGTACCTCGGTAGGAACCTCGGGCCGTGACGACAGATGGCAGTCGCTTTTAAGTTTTAGTTGATGGCGCCAGCAAATCTTTCGGCGGTATTTGAATAATTTACTAATAATTATTTAAAAAAAAACCTAGTTATTGGTGATATATAAAGTTAAGCAAAATGTAGAGGTATGTTCACGAAAATGTAATAATTTTTAAGTTTCAGAAAGTGATTTTGAAATTAATAAATAAACGGAAGTTCCAAGTCTGTTTACTTTATAATTATATTGTTATATACCCAAAGTAGCTTTAGATATATGAAGTTTCAAATATTTTTGAAATATTAAATCATTAAATAAAATGCATTTATATTGATCGATTTTGCGATTTTGTTGAGCGGTAACGATACGAATCTTCTTGAAAAGCTCTATTCGCAGTTGCATAATCGGTTTACAAAATCAAAAAAATATTATTTTCACGTATTTTTATGTAATCGGATATATACGAATATAAATTGTTAAAGTTTGGTATTTCTTTAAATACCTGAGTAGTGTTAGTGTTTTAAGAACTTTGTTTTTAAAACCAACACATTGTTGCGACACTGATTCATAGCTGGCTTACAATTACATTTTCGGAATCCCTGACCACCGAAAGGTGACTGACTTTCCACAGCCTCTCTCAAAGAAATAGGGGTTTCTGAAATTTCATCGCAATCAGTATTGTAACTGTTGCCGTGAAAACCAGTTTTTAATAGTGCCATTCTTAGTTCCAATTTTATGCACGGTGTTCTTTATATCTAGAATTGATTTGAGATTGATTTTATAACAAGAATTTTGCCTTGAATTTGGTGACATTGTGACTGACATTTGTGTGGTTTGGTAAACTGGACAGCGGAATTTTGATTCTAAATTGTAAATATTTTCCATTACGATTTCATTGTAGTCACAGTTAACATATGTAGCTCCACCTGAGACTCGCTCCGTTAAAGTTTTTAATTGCTCCTCTGTTTCTATAGGTATATAATATATGCCTATCGTAATATAGATGGTGTAATGTCATATCGATTTAAGCCCACGCTTTAGGTTCACTTTCAAATAAAGCATTATATGGAGATCTTCCAATTATTCGATGGAATGAAGTTTTTTTTAAATATTGCACGAATAGCAGCCAACTGACCAGTTTGATGATTTGTTTTTATTTATCCACGCTCGTTACGTAGCATATTTTCAACATCTTGATTGCTTCTCTCGCCTTGAGTTTGAGGACGACGCGAGTTCTCATAAACAATTTTGCACTGAGGCCACAATGTAACTAATTATTATTACATATGCAGTAAATTCACGGTCATTATCCGATAGCAAAATGTAGGGTGCTCCAAATATAAAAAAAAATATTCATGTGGGAGCAGTTACTGTAAGTCTTTTTAAAAAGAACTTATGGTTACCTGAGTTTTTCTTATGTCGTTTATAACACGTACAATTTATTGTACAATTCCCAGAATATAGATAATCATTAAGAAAATCAAAACAAACTTAACTTGGTGCGGTTCGTCATATACAACCAGTTTTCATACACAGCTTAATTCACATATTATTATCAATACACACACTTCCATTGTACTATTTTTCATTAAACTTTGGAAAACACCATTAAAGTTATCTGTGGACAGTTTGAAGAGTTTCGATGCTAGCCGCTAGACAAGTAAGGAAACGTCATCGATCCAAGTCATTTGCCTAGCTGTTTGATCAACTGGCTGAATATCTTCAAGGCCGCTAGTTAAACGCTGTTTAGTTAAGAGGCTAGGCTGGATTGACCAATTAAGCTTGTTGGCTGCGACAGATATACTACGGTTGGACTATCTTTCACGCCGCTAAACGGCGCTGTTTAGTTAAGAAGCTAGGCTGCAACGGCTAATTAAGCTAGTTGGCTGCGACATATATACTATATTTCAGAAACATATGCAGTTTGATGTAGGAAAGTCATAGTTCGTGCCCCCCAAGGTACTGTTTGTCTCCAAGATCTTTAAAGGACGCAAACATGTTTATGTCGCTTATGTAACATATACATAATTAACTTTCATCAAGCGATGACATCTTCATAAAGATAAAGTTTTAATATTGGTCGTTGGCATTTCAGAAATATAATGAGTTTACTCCAATTTACGTAATGCAACCTTGTATGCATAATGTAAAAATATTAAATGTTAATTATACACGTTTTACAATAAAATGATACTAAAACTGTCAGTCTCATAATTTATAATAAAATAGTTAGTATGACATATGACATATTATATATAATTAGCTAAAAGTTAATTTTTATTTAACACTTGGTAAGGTGGATTTTTTATAGTAAAGTAAATTAAATATTCACACAAGCCGTGTGCTGTATAGAACTATATAAGCATTTGTCTGTTAGAAACGTGTCATAGCTTTGGTTTTAGAAGTAATTTAATTGTAAATTAAAAATATTTTGTATGATACGTCATATTGTCAATTCGTTTGTCAAAACATATTCAAAATGTCAGCCGTAACGGTTGAGAATAAAATGATGAGGCGGAAATAATTCATTTATACTTTCACTATTGTCTTACATTATTTTTATTCTAAGACATTAGTATAGCTTTAGGGTCATATTAATATTAATTTAAGAAGTCGTTTAAATATTTTTATAAATGTGATCACTCAATCTTAATTGATAAATACTAATAATACTTGTGTAATACTACTAATAATAATTCGTTAAGTTCTATAATAATTGCATTTATTGAAAAATAATTACATTAAGAATGATGAAACAAATAAAAAATATTGCACTTTAAGCTCTGTGCTGAACTTTGTACGAATTCTTTACATGGCCTCTTTACTCCATATTCAAAAGTCACGGTAATCAAGATTTACCCATTCATTATAATATCTGTTTTTATACATTTAGCTGTGTTGGCAGTGTTGGCCTAGTGGCTACAGCGTGCGACTCTCATCTCTGAGGTCGTAGGTTCTCGATCCCCGGCTCACTAATGGATTTTATTTCTATGTGCGCATTTAACATTAGCTCAAAGGGTGAAGGAAAACATCGTGAGGAAACCGGCTTGCCTTAGACCCAAAAAAGTCGACGGCGTGTGTCAGGCACAGAAGGCTGATCACCTACTTGCCTATTCGATTAACAAATGATTATGAAACAGATACAGAAATCCCAGACCTAAAAAGGTTGTAGCGCCATTGATTTTATACATTTAGCTGACCCGGCAAGAATTGTTTTGACATATAAAGATCCGGTACTATTATCGCTATTCAGTAATGTGTGTTGGGTTGTCAAACCCAACTGATAAAAAGCGAAAATAAATTTAATATCATAGATAAATAGATTCATAAAAGCCGGTCAAGCCATTTCGGAGGAGTTTACATAGACAATTCATTATATTTTTCAATTCATACAAGTAAACATCAAATTATGTTATGATTTTTTGTCATATGTTTTTATACAGTCTATGATGATAAAGTAAAGAAACTGAGCTGGGTTCAGGATATGCCACCGAGTTTGTTTTTAAGTTATAATTTTTTTTATAGGACAGGGTGAAACTGGCAGGAGTCTCATCTGTTGTTAAGTGGTACCGCCGCCCATAGACACTCATTGCCAGAAGACTCGACAGTGTGTTGCCGGCCTTTTAAGAATAGGTACGCTCTTTTCTTGAACGACCCTAAGTCGAATTGGTTCCGAAATACTTCAGTAATTTTAAATAATCAAAGATCACTCAAAATATTCTTAACATGACAATCTCAGACTAAGCTTTTTTCCCTGTTCAAGTAGGCGGAAGGCTGATTCCAAGTGTTACTAACCTTGGGTAGTGTTGGGAATTATACAATGCAACAGCCATAAATGTTGCATGACTCGCTATATGCAAACTATACGCTATAATAGACCTTGTATGATAAAGGTATCTTGTTCGTCCTACAAGACATAAGATAAGCACGGTGTGTCCAGTGTGCTAATCATTGTTAATGACAACACACGTGCGTTGATTGAATATTGTCAAGTGTTTTGTGTTACCAGTAATTTACATTTATTATAAGTTAAAAAAGTTCAAATTTGGATTTTGCTTATTTATTACCACCACCACAGAGGTCCCATCTTCGAAACTGTCAACCTCGTTTTCCTTTCTTATTTCTTGGGTACCACCAATATATGATCCTGTTGTTCCACTTTGCTATACCTCTTACTATATGATCAGCCCATTTCCACAGTACATTCTGTGCTGATTAATGTTTCCACATTACTACAGTCTTCGTATCCTCGTTGTGACGTCTTCAATTTTCATGTTGTTAATTATGATTTCATTATTTACTCTATCGGACTTCCTGATATTTAGCAAGCTTCTTTCCATCGCCATCTGTTATATCTTCAGTTTCCTGGTGTGCACTTTAGTGAATGCCTAAGACTGGAAGTATGCATGTGTTATATATCTTTGTTTAAATTTCGGTGTTTTTCATTAATTCCTAAGGCCCCAGTAACATTTCCATGTTTCCCAATTTTTATATCTATTTCTTTTGACATAATATCAAAGGTTGAGATTTGTTGGGCCAGGTATATATCCTTGCTTATAAGACCTATAAATATGTAAAGATGTGTGTCTTCTAATCGTTTCAACACTGGAATCATTTTATATTCTTTATAATTATTGAAGGACATAATTTTAGTAATATTATTTAATTTAATATGTTACTTAGTGATATAATGATATATAATAGTAGGTTACGTGATAGGCATAACTAGTCAGCCTTCAAACCTTGCTGTTATATAATGTTCTAGACTTACGCTCCCTTTTAGGAGACAAGGTTATCAACTCCATATGATTAAGATCTGCAAATGTTTAATTCTTTATTTAAATTTTTCACAGAAAGTCGCCATGTCACTATTTAATTATATTGCCTCGCGGACAGGCTGAGTTTCAGAGCCGGGGCGTTATTACCTTTATTGACCCTTTTTACCATTGAGTACATTTCACGAGTTGTATATTCGTGTATAGTTAAATCCAGTGTCTCCTATGGGAGAAAGAATGAATGACATGATTATATGACCATTACAATTTATTCCATAAATAAAACGATTATTATATAAAGAAATCTCACAGAAATTTTATTTATCCGACTACGTTAGATACCTCTTGAAATATTTTACATTGTCATCTAATGCGCACAAGTAAATTTATACTTCCTACTGTCTACATTGCTACTACGAGTAAAACAGTTGATATGTTGTCATTGTTGCTTTGTTTAAAAAATATTTTATGTACGTATGCATAATTCTTAAAGAAAAATAACATTTATACATTTCCATATAACTTTTTTTGCTTTTCTTAAATGATCTACATGGTTCCATAATGTTTTTTTAATATTTCTAATCTAATTTCATCATCACAACGATTATTGTTGATGAAGACCAACGTCACAATGATTATTATATAAAAATAGTTATGCTGAGTTCACAGTTCACGGAAACAATAGGCAATTATATCTATATAATCTATAATCAATTAATTATTTATTTATGCAGAATCTGTTTAGGTTGTAACTAAGATTCTGCTCGCGGATACCTGGGAGTTTAGCCAATATGACGAAATGCCAGTTCGTGTCGACAAATTTTCATAAAATATAATTTTCGACTTTCTACATACACTACTCTTAAGGCATCTTGACTAAGCCGCTTGGACACCACTTTCCTCGTTATCGTCTGTACAAAAACAAAGTTGTAAATCGCATCGTTGGCTCTTGCATTGTACATCTAACTTCGTAACTATTGCTCAGAGTCCTATAGCCATGGAGCTCGTGGTTTTTATTTCCGTGCGTGAATTTTTTTGCTTATAAGAAAGATGGTGCTGTGATGGTGACAGTGTTAATGCCCCATATTTTATTGCGCTAAGAAATAACTAATTAATGCAAGATGCGGGCTCCGAACCCACAGCATTTGGGTTGCAATTAAATCACTGTCCCATTGAGGAGATCTGATGGTCTGAGGTTGTTCATAATTAAGTATATTTATTGCACCTCGAATCCGAATGTTAGTAGGCATTACATAGTTGCAACGTTACGAGAGTTCAAGGTAACATTTATACCAAATATGAGTTATGACTTATGACAGGTATTAAAATTATCATATTTTTGTAAATAAAATAATGAAAGGTTACCAGTTAGGTACACCACCACCGGCTTATTACAAACATACACAGGATTTTAGACGATTCCGACGAGACAAACTCTTTTGAACGCTTAAGTTGCCTTGAAATTTTTATCACTTAACAATTAGAATGTTATTTTTCGTAAGGTACTTTACCTTACGAAAAATAACATTCTAATTAATCACCAATATTGCCATTACTCTGAGAATTTTGACCTCAACGTAACGGTAAACTTTACTTTATTTCAAAAAACAACGTTGTGTTGTGACGACGATCGTGTTTTGGTCTAAAAGTTGAATTTTTAAAATCTAATTTAAATTTTAAGTTTAAATTATATTTTTTTAAGCAAAATGGGGTCCACAATGTATGAGCATTTTTTGGAAATTGCCTTTGAGGCCGAATTGAATACTAGAGAGGATCCTGAGCTGCTAGAAATCGCCCCGGAAATATGCAACAAGCATCCAGACACTAGGGACGCAGCAATCACTGTGCTTAGAAGCATGATTTTTGGTATGGTTCCTTTGAAATATTTTTATTACATAATGTATGCATACCTCTCGAGAATATTCCTAAATTAACATAAACATAACGGACTGTATAGAATCCAGGAAATTAATGTTAAGAAAGCCTTAAAACCGTTTTTTACATTTCGCAGGAATTTGTGTTATATACAGTATCGCTGGAATAGGTATTGTAGTCGATTCTTCAAAAATACATAATATGGATCATATGAACTAAATCTAAATCTTAAAAAAAGTTACGGAAAGTGTGTATAATTTAGACAATATTTTTGTGTCTAAAAATTTTTGCGAACATTGAGAAATCTAAGCCATCATTTTTTTTTCGTTGATGAAATAGTAACAGGGTTGGTTTGGGTATTCATGTACATTACAATTACATGTACGCGTTTTAGGAACTTACGCGTCATCTTTAATTAAATATATCAAACAATTGTAGTTGTCTTATACAAATTAAGCTTAAAACGGTAAATATTGAATATGACGGATGACCAATCCTTGATTTCCTTTCAAACGGATAAATTTTAAATTTATTGTTATCGTTATTTCGTCCACAGAGCAACGAACTGTTACGCAGATCATCTATCTATAGTATTGCGTCATATTGTTACGATCGCAGTTAAAAACCTATTTACTCGTCCAAAATTGCAACGTAGTTTTGTCACAATAGACATGTCTACAAAACATTTTAAATTATATGTCTGTACGAGCCAAAGCTGTACATTTTGTTCACTCAGGCTATCTTAGAATTATAAGCGTGATGATCCCTATGTACGTGCCAAGGTTCGTACATTCTTGCTCGTTTACAAGCATGACAAATTCCTATGTTTGTACGTGCCATGGATGTACATTTCGATCACTTATAAGCGTGACGATTTCCCAAATCGTCGGAGTTACGTCCCGAGAGTATAGCCCGACGCAGGCACTCTCTTCTACATTCGTTCATAGCGAACTAAATCATGGGAGTTACACCCTGAGAGCATAGCCAGACGTAGGCACTCTCTTTGACTGTTAAATTGTATTCATTCGGTATATAGCAATTAGCACGTCATATTTCGCTCATATTCTATTGTAACACGCGAGTGGTAAATATAGAGTAAATCAATAAATCTCTATTATTTGAAGCATCCCGTTGACCCAGGAACCGTACACTTTGGTCCTTCGAGCCATCCAGAATCGTACATTTTGGTCCTTCGAGCCATCCAGAATCGTACATTTTGGTCCTTCGAGCTATCCGGGAATAGCGGGTCTTTCGCGTTCAGTTGATCGCGTTCGCGTTTTACTCCGTTTTCCTGAAGATCGGCGCCGTGGAAAAACATCCCACTGCTGGTTCGTTGGGTCATCAAGCAAATCAAATACCATCATCCGCATCAATAGAAAAGAGGAGAGCAACGTTTTCAAGAATCCAGACTAGTCCAAATATATCGGCGTCCTTTCAACCTAGAACAAGGCGACGGACGTCAATCTTCAACGGAGAGAGGTAAACTGCAGTAAGCCCTCTCCCAACTTTTTCAAGAATCCAGACGGGTCAAAATATATCGGCGTCCTTTCAACCTAGAACAAGGCGACGGACGTCAATCTTCAACATAGAGAGGCAAGCGACAGCGCTCGGTACAGTAAGTCCTCTCCAATTGTTTAAAGCACAGAATGTATCCTGGAGGTACAAGCATTTACAGAGAAGCAAGCAAAGGGTCTAGGAGGTCCTTTTAAAAGATAATACACAATCCTGTATCCGTCAACACGGTGTGGCGGAAGACGTCGGGTACTAATCTACACGCAACATAACAAGAAGAGGAAAGCAGCCATTGCAGTAGGTAAGTCCTTTCCATTTGTTTTGAGCACTATAATTCTGAGAATTATCTCATTTATTCTGAGCATTTTATCAGGCGGAAGCGAATGGTAACGCATTGTTACTACGTATTTTATAAAACATTCGTTTAAGAATTTACTAAATATATTATATATAAACTAGTTAATAATATATACCATAATGGAGAATTTGTTCCAAGCTTCTTTCACTGACAGCCTGAAATCCTTCAGGTATTCAAAAAAAACCGAAGAGTTGCTTCATAAACAAGCAGCTTTATTTAGGTCCTTTGATAGTATGTTAGAACTATGTAATGGATACTCGTCATCGGATAAATATGATCTTGAAGAAGCCCTAGAAATATTAAAATTCCGATGGGGGTTAATCTTTAAAACCCATATCGAAATAGATGCTGATCTTGGAGGCTCCAACACGGAGTATCAGAATAAATTTTACGAGCAGGAAGCTATATATAGGCACCATAGAAGAGAGATAAATCTCAAATTACATTCTAAAAGCCTACAGAAGAATTTTCTAGAAATTCATATGGAATCACCGGTACTTAGGGATTCACATAATTCAAAAAATTCATTATATGCCTTGGAAATGGCTAATAATCAAACCGAACAAGATTTAATTGCAAAACAACAGCGACCTTCATCAAAATGTAGCATCAGCAAAAAATCGCTGTCGACGCATTTCAATAAACGAGGAAATGAAAATAAAATACAATATTTTCAATTATGCAACTTATCTAACCATGGCCTGTTTAATTGTCAATCATTTTTAGCAAAAGATTTTAATGACAGGGTTGATACAATTTTAAGATTGCAGCTTTGCACAAATTGTTTACTTAAGCATGAAGTGGAAGTTTGCTTCTCGCATAAAAGATGCATGATTTGTTCCCAAAAACATAACACGATCCTGCACGATGCACTATTTAATTCAAATTTAACTTATTCTACTACGCAAGAAGAGCAATCATTTCAATATAAAATGGAAAATAAAAATTCTTCGTCTTCGGCAAGGGTGGAAGAAATAGCAGGAAATGGTGACAAGCACAGTTTACGTGCAGATATTGGTCAAGGAGGAGAATTATCCAAATTAGTGAAGAGCGTAGTACAATCGTTATCTTCAGAGAGCATAGAACATCACAGCTTCATTTCCGGGGTAGGAGAGACCTTTCACAAAAGTACGGATCAAATTACGCTACTCTCTACTAAGGAGAAAACTGGTAGTAAATTACCTATGGATAAGCACAGTACTTATGCAGATATTGGTCAAGGAGGAGAATTATCCAAATTAGTAAAGAGCGTAGTACAATCGTTTACTTCAGATAGCATGGAGCATCATGGCATCATTTCCGGGGCAGAAGGGGGTCCCTTACAACATAATACAGGTCAACTTACAATGACCAGTTGTTCAGTTCATAATAATAACCCCAATGTGAGTACCAAAAAGAACATTGATGGTAAATTATCCATTGAATCTATTAGCAAGCCGACATGGCAACCCATAGAGCAGCAAACGCAACTTGATTGTAAAGTAAGCGGAGAAGATAAATCACATCGCGTTAATATGGGTATCAAGAGAATGAAATGCTTACAAGTCAAGCAAGAAACAGAAGATAATCAAAACTTGTCTTCGTCCATGTCTTCTCAGAATAATAAAAACCTAAATCGCAGCTTAGTATTCTCTAAGCCTTTGTCAGAAGCACCGAGTCAATTGCATACGCGACCGCATTTGCAACGCAACTTAACACAAGGATCCGACAAAGTTGTAAGAAATAATAGAATCATAACTAGAAACAGTAATAGGAAACGTTCGCATGGATCAGAAAAGGTGGTACACAAATTAAATGTTTTGCCTATCAATAAAGGCAAGAAATATATTAAGCAACAAGCATTCGTGAAAAAGCAGAAGGTTCTAAGTAAAAAAGGAGTTAAAAATAGAAAGGAATTTACAGGAAGGTCAAAAAGAAAGGTCAGAAAGAGTGATATCTTTCGTAAAAGGGGAAGATTGCGAAGCGTTATCGCTCCGCACTATGGCAGGTTCACCGATTCAGGATTTCATAAAAGTAACATACAGCAAACTTATTCAGTAATGCAATCCTATGAGTCCAATATGAGAAACCAAAGGAAAAGAAAGAAAAGCACCATCTATAAAATTATACTTAAAATTCCTTTAAGCATAAATAAATACAGTTCCATTTATGTATAACATACATCGTCGAAACTTTATATTCAATATTGAGTGAAAGTTATTATTACAGATATAACTATTCATATTTAATTTTATAACGTGAAAAAGGATGATTAATATAATATCATAAACAATACATGGAATGCCAGTTCAGCAAAATATCATATTGTTACGAAGACGGGTCGACTGCCATGTTTCTAGATTTTTCCACTAGTTAGAGAACTTTTCAGCAGGCTGTAATATGATTTCTGACCGTTTCAGGAGAGGGTCAATCACATATTAGAAAATTGTAATTTTCATAATGTTACCCTAGTTTTCAGGAAGCTGAAACCTTTTTTCAGTCGGTTTCAAAACATGTGTAGTCGAGTGGTGCAGTTTTCAGGAGACCCGTTTTCAGGCGTTTTCAGGCCTAGTTATACCCCTTTGATGAAGGAATATTCTAGACCGAAGTTTCTAGGTCTGAGACAAGGACGAAATGATACGAGAGAGAGAGAGAGAGAAGATCAGAACTTTCTCGAAACTAGACGAGCACTCTAGAAGGACGGAGCAACGTGCGAAAGAGACAAAGAGTGCGAACGTTCTAGAATTGTGCAATCGCTACTCAGTAGCAAGCCCGCCTAGAAAGTTCTCGTATATTGTTTAGAATTATTCCCAGGGATATATAAGCGAGCCGAAACGCGACTAGTCACTTAGTTTTGAATGCGATAACAAGAGCGAAACACCGAAGCGATAAAGTGCGAATAAAGTGAATATAAGTGATAAAGTACTGTGTGAAGTGTGCATAAGTGAAGTAATTAGTGACTGTGTTTTTATGTGTTATAAGTGCATCTCTGCGATTAAATTGTGCCATAAATTCCTCATTGATTTTTCAGGAAATAAACCCTTGAATAACTCTACGGCATTTTCTATCCGATCCCCTAGCTCGTAACAATATGTTAGCTAGTGGATTGACCTACTGTAAAAGACGTCAAATACAATGAATAATATTATGTAGATATCAAATTACCGAGGTACGGTTGCATTTTATAACAATCATATTTAACCTAGGTCATGGTTTCAATCAACAACACAGTAATGTACTTTTATGCTCATGATAGTTCTCAGAATGTGCTCAAGACAGGTAGTGGATAGGACATTACGATCATATAAAGATCAAGAGACGTCACGGAGCAGTAGGTGTAGCATCAGCTGAAGTAGCAGCCGGTTTTGCAGTGGCGTCAGGGAGACCCACCCGGGACCGGACTACGATAGGTCTTAGTGTTAGTGATAGTGTCGTGGATTGGTGTAGGAAGTGTTAGCATAAGTTAAGAGACTGTTAAGCATTTCCTTAAGTTAGATTCATCTTATAAAGCATATTCATTTTGCACCTTTTGCCTGGGGGAGTATGTACGAGCCAAAGCTGTACATTTTGTTCACTCAGGCTATCTTAGAATTATAAGCGTGATGATCCCTATGTACGTGCCAAGGTTCGTACATTCTTGCTCATTTACAAGCTTGACAAATTCCTATGTTTGTACGTGCCATGGATGTACATTTCGATCACTTATAAGCGTGACGATTTCCCAAATCGTCGGAGTTACGTCCCGAGAGTATAGCCCGACGCAGGCACTCTCTTCTACATTCGTTCATAGCGAACTAAATCATGGGAGTTACACCCCGAGAGCATCGCCAGACGTAGGCACTCTCTTTGACTGTTAAATTGTATTCATTCGGTATATAGCAATTAGCACGTCATTATTTCGCTCATATTCTATTGTAACACGCGAGTGGTAAATATAGAGTAAATCAATAAATCTCTATTATTTGAAGCATCCCGTTGACCCAGGAACCGTACAATGTCCAAAAAGAATTTTAAGTTTATCTGAAATAAACCGTAACTTTACGTAGAAACAATTGTCGTTGCCATAATTTCAACAATCCACAGGCAAACTAACGTTTTCGTTGATTTATTACAAATTTCAGTTTAACTTTTATTTTTCCAAAAATATGATCGTTATGGAGACGAAAAATACACCAAAAATAACTTTCCACGAATCTGTTTTATAAAGGAGCAAGTTTCAATATAAAGAAGACCCACATTTTGTAAACTAATTTCAGATCGAGGGGAATGCGAGCCACTTCGGACGGACGACGAGTACTTGTTAAGGTTTCTTCGCGCCAGGGACTTCATCATACCAAGGGCGCATAAACTTGTAAGTGTTTTCAGAGTTTCATTTTCTTAACTAAATTGTACACATCTGCGATAGGTTATAAAAAAAGTTATTATGGCTTATATGTATTTAATATAATTATAATTATTGAAACGATAAAGACTATTTTTTCCCTTGTGAACTAAATCTAAATATATCGTCAATAGTTAATTTTAAGTGAGTAGAGTTATTGAACTCTTGACCTACTATAATTATGCAGTATGTTAATATGAGTAAAACATTATAACGGGTTACATGAATCATACTTAATTTATATAACCATGACTGATCTTTTATTCATATTTTAAATGTAAATTATTGTTAACCATAAGTATTAAATTATCATTTGAAAACCCACATAATGAATGAAGTTTTAGAACCCGTGAGAACTCCTTATGCCAGCTATTTTCGGGTCTGTTTATTGACTCTCATCTCTGTGGTCGTCTTTTTTCTGGAAAATGGCACAGCAGGCTACTTGCCTATTAGATTGGCAAATGATCTTAAATCTGATTCAGAAATCAGAGGCACCTAAAAAATAGGTTGTACTGATTTAATCGTAGACATGTTAAAAATATGCGAGGTGTTGCGTTAAAACCTGTGTACAGGAGCTTTTTCCAGTAGTTCATAATCAGAAACATAAATTTACTCATACGTTAAGGAATACATCAGTGGAAACTGCCACGTTTAAGACCCAAAATAGACTAATAGAAAGATGAACAAGTGAACTGATAGATTAGCCAAGACCATTGAGAAACGATACTAAGCTCAAACTATGACCTCCTAATGTCAAAATTAATAACTTCTCACTTGTATTAAGAGATGGTCGAAGTGTACGCCAAGTGTATGGCAAGTGCTGTAAAGCGGCGACTTGAGCGAGACGTATACAAAAAACAATAGAAGCCAGAATTTGAGAAAAATCAATTTTCTAAACCTGGCATACCTCCTACTTCGAGCGTCTTATAATAACAGCTGAGCATTTATTCTAAAGGCTCTAGGGGGCGGCGTTACTGACTTTGTTTCACAATTTTAGTTTACGACCTGAAAATATTTAAAATACACTGTTCTTGGAGTTCTGTTATGAATTATGTGGATAAGAATCATTATGTCATACGCGTAATTTTAGTGAGTGAAATCCAGAAATAATTGAGTTTTTTGAACGTTAAAAGAAACGTTTCACAATTTAGTTAACGTCAATATTTCTTTCGAAATAGTAATGGAATTGATATTCATAATTAATCGTCATACATTAATTAATTTAATGTTATTTATAACTTTACGAAACGTGATTTATTGTACAAAAAATATGGCAAAATATAACGACAGTTTTGCAATACAATAATATTAAGCACGAGCAATAACGAATTTTGAATCTCAATTAGTACACAAGTGTTATAGTATTGTTATTACTATTATTTTTAAATTGCGTTGCAGTAATACAGACTGATTAAGACAGTAATGATTAAGTAAGAGGGATACACTGTTGAGCATTGTTCGCCTTTTTTTTATAGAACAGGGGGCAAACGGACAGGAGGCTCAACTGATGATAAGTGATACCGCCGCCCATGGACACTCTCAATACCAGAGGGCTCGCGAGTGCGTTGCCGAAAAGCGACTTGAGCGTGCGACACCTTGAATAACGACGCCTATTTAGCAGGCTAGAGTCTCGTTCGTTACCGGAATTAACCAGACAAATCGCTCCACCAACTAAGAACGGCCATGCACCACCACCCACCGAATCAAGAAAGAGCTGTTAATCTGTCAATCCTTCCGGTGTCCGGGCCTGCTGAGATTTCCCGTGTTGAGTCAAATTAAGCCGCAGGCTCCACTCCTGGTGGTGCCCTTCCGTTAATTCCTTTAAGTTTCAGCTTTGCAACCATACTCCCCCCGGAGTCCAAAATCTTTGGTTTCCCGGAAGCTGCCCGCCGAGCAATTGTAGTAACGTCGGCGGATCGCTAGATGACATATTTACGATTAGAACGGGCGGATTAGGGCGGTATCTAATCGCCTTCGAACCTCTAACTTTCGTTCTTGATTGATGAAAACACCTTTGGCAAATGCTTTCGCTGATGTTCGTCTTGCGACGATCCAAGAATTTCACCTCTAACGTCGCAATACGAATGCCCCCAGTTATCCCTATTAATCCCTCGGAGTTCTGAAAACCAACAAAATAGAACCGAGATCATATTCTATTATTCCATGCACGAAATATTCAAGCGGCATTTTGAGCCCGCTTTGAGCACTCTAATTTGTTCAAAGTAAAATTGTCGGCCCACCTCGACACTCACCGAAGAGCACCGCGATAGGATTTTGATATTGAACCGGCGTTTTACCGCCGGCTCACCGACGATATGCTCCGCAGACGTGTCAGTATCACCGCGGATGCGGTGCACCGACAGCGCGGCGCACAAATGCAACTACGAGCTTTTTAACCGCAACAATTTTAGTATACGCTATTGGAGCTGGAATTACCGCGGCTGCTGGCACCAGACTTGCCCGCCAATTGTTCCTCGTTAAAATATTTAAAGTGTACTTATTCCGATTACGAGGCCTCGTAAGAGTCCCGTATCGTTATTTTTCGTCACTACCTCCCCGTGCCGGGAGTGGGTAATTTGCGCGCCTGCTGCCTTCCTTGGATGTGGTAGCCGTTTCTCAGGCTCCCTCTCCGGAATCGAACCCTGATTCCCCGTTACCCGTGACAACCATGGTAGTCGCAGAAACTACCATCGAAAGTTGATAAGGCAGACATTTGACAGCGGCTTCGGCGAGCCGCTGGCTCGGGGCCGGCGGCGTCGAGGGGCGCGCGCGCCTTCTCGACACGCGTGAACGTAACGCGTCGAATTTGCACGCGACGCGACGTTCGCGCTTCATATCGATAGACTAACTTTGACCGGTCTACGAGCGGCCGTCCCGTCACGATCTCGCAACGAGGTGATGTACAACGATGCTCGACCACTGTGAGTGACATAAAACTGCAACGAACACGAGCCCGCGGGCGGGAATCGATGTTGTGACAATTTGAAAATTGAACATTCATCTAAACGCAACTTCTCAATTTTTATTCAATACGTTATTGTAAACATATTAAAACTCGGCTGGCAATTACATGCATGCGCGCACACAGGCATGATTCGCACTAGATACGATCAACGCCCGGAGCTTGAGGGATAAATTCCAACACGACGCTGCGCACACCGTTTCGACGATGGGCGCGTGCGCGTCCTCTTTTATACATTCTTTCCATATACGGTCGCCGTAGCGACCGCGCACGTGTCGAACACGCTCGGCGCCCTGCGTTGAGGTGTGCCTAGAAGCGTATTCTTTTAATATCACAGATAACACCGGGGGAGACGGTCCCAAATCTTGGTCGATTGGTAACGTCACCATCCGGTCTGCGAACGCGGTGCTATAATATAATTTTATATTATATTATATAAAATATGAGGAGTATGTATATTCTTTGTTATTTTGTGTTGACAAGAGAGATATAAAATGAACTATACACCACACACACACAGAGCTGGGAAGATCTCGGCGGTCTCGCATTCGAAAATCGAATTTGATATAATTTTCTCCTAAAATCCATACCACCCATATATATCATCCATGCGCGAATATATGTATATAATATTCTCACTTCGCACTTCGCACAAAAACAAGAACACATTCTCTCTCGTCGTCTATCGACGGACGAACGACGCGCGGCAACGAGAACGAGTCGACGCTGTGCGCACGACTGTTTCGCTCCACATCTATACCGAGAGCAATAGTCCGCGTCGGCATTGGAGCGGACGTCGAATGTTTCTCGTAGAGCGAGCGAGAGACGATTTTTCATTTTATTATGTATGTGTATTGGCGTGCAGTAGTAGCACGTAGTAGTACTAGTAGTAGTAAAAAAATATTATTATTTATTTTATTGACTGATATGATATTGTTTGTTTTCTTTTTTTTTGCATAGATATTTGTATTGATAGATATGTTTCTCGTAGAAGCTCGCAGCACACGCTCAGAGAAATGGCAATGTGGTTTATTTGAAAAAAAATTATAATTTATTAATAATATGTATGTATAATAATTAATTATAATAATTATTCCGATACAATGTCAGAGGAAAATGTTTCTCGTACAAGATCGCCACGCGACGCGACAAGGTGCCATTCAACGGCACGATATCTACAACTCTGTCGATAGATGAGTATCTACTCTGTCAAGTATATGTGTGTAACATGTGGTGTGGTGTGGGGTTTTGTTAGCGATAGCGATACGTTTCTAGTTAAAATTGAATATTTAAAAATAAAAACTCTTCTGGTAAGAAAAACTATTTATGGTTTAATAGTGTGTCTAGTACAACAACATCAACATTGTCATAATCATAATAATATAATTATTATTAGGGCTATAGGTTAACCTTCCAAATAGGGACCGTCGATTTAAATATCGATATTTTTAATTATAAAAAGAAACTTAAGTGCTTACTTACTTAGTTCATGAGATAGATTTTTTTTTGGAAACTTTTCATACAAATTGGTATATAAGACGCCGTTACCGACCGCCGACCAAAATTTATTTCATAAAACCGACATAAAATTGATGTCAAACGTCAATCACTTAGTTGACTAACAAAGGGTTCAGATTATTTTGAAAGTATCGATCATTTGCGATGCATACGAGCGAGAAACTACTAAATAAAAAAATCATTCATTTAATTGTTTGTAAGTTGTAAATTACTTACTTACTTACTTATTGAATATCCAAAAAGTACCCAAAACCGAATCAGAGCGGCCCACTATCCACGCGGTCTTGTCTGCCCTACCCCTAGAGTGTATATAAAAGCTCGGAGGCGCGCAGGGAGAGCAGAGCAGAGGCCAGATGAATAAAATGGCCTGTGCTTTGTTGTAATTCTTGTTAGGGCACGAAAATTATACACACACAGTATCCGTAATAAAGAAATATATTCACTGTTTAATTTGGAAGTGATATGTCTGCTTCCTACCACGATACAAATTGGAATGAATCAGAAATGACCTGGAGCAGAGTGAGGTAAAGACAATTTGGCGCCTCGACAAGATGGCGGCTCGATCGCTCATTCAAATGACAGGAAATAGTCAATACAATGATTAATTTTTGCAATCTTACTCAAATAAATCAACACGCCCCCTCAAAAATTAATTCTTGTACAAATCAAATGCCTAAACAGAACTATATAACTTCCAAGCGAGTCTGGGAAAATACAAAAATAATGATCCAACATTTGTTGCTCGGATAAGGGAAAACCCAGAAAAACCTTATCAGATCATTTCATCATCTTAAATTCGATACATTATATACATTAGATATAATTATTAGAACACAATGAGTATAACAGAATAATTAAATTAATAAAAAATAGTAGCCAACTCATTAAATATTATTATTGTAAACCCATGTTTCTCCTCATTTCATGAAACGTAACCGCTGGTAATGGTTTTGTTAACGCATCTGCAAGTTGTTGACCTGTGGGAATGTAATTTAGCTTTATTACATTTTTCTCTATTTGTTCCCTAGAAAAATGATATTTAATGTCTATATGTTTTGTCCGCTTATGATTAGTCGGATTATTTGCTATGCTTATACAGCTGTTATTGTCTTCATATATAACAATAGGAGTGGATATATCAATATGAATACTCCTTGCCAAAGATTTAAGCCATAAAGCCTCTCTAACGGCTTCATATAAGGCCATATACTCAGCCTCTGTGGAGGAGGCTGCTACTGACAATTGTTTCTTTGTTGTCCAGGTTATTGAACAATGTTCAAACAATTTAAATATATACCCGGTTGTACTCTTTCTATCATTTACATCATTACCTCCCCAATCGGAGTCCACATACCCAGTTCAGATGTTATTATATTCACACCTTTTATAACATAATTTAAAATCAGTTGTGCCTTTTAAATATCTAAGCACTCTTTTGAGGCATTGCCACAATTCTTTATTATTTTTATTTGTGTACCTACTTAATATATTAACGCTAGTGCTTAAGTCAGGTCGAATACATAACATTATATACATTAGACAACCAATTAAATTGCGACATGGAGCAGTGTAATTTTCTTCTGAGTTTAGTGCTTCATAATTGAGTTTACTATCCATAGGAGTAGTTGCAGGTTTGCAATCCTGCATGCAAAATTTATTTAAAACTGTTTTAATATAAGCACTTTGATCTAGCATTATCATATCATCGCAACGAGTTATTTTAATTCCAAGAAATAATTTAATTTCATGTAAATCTGTCATTTTAAATTTACTCATTAAATATATTTTAAAACTGTTTATTGTATTTACATTAGCACTCACTATTATCAAATCATCAACATAAAGTACCACATATATATTTTTCTGTATATCTCCTTTATTTAGTATATAAATACATCTATCTACTGATGAATTCTGAAAACCCTCCCGCCTAAGAGACTGTTCAAAAATTTCAAACCAGCATCTAGCGGCTTGCTTTAGCCCATTTAATGCTTTATTTAATTTACACACATAACCATTTTTGCAAGACACCCCTTCTGGAACTTTCATATATATTTCTTCCTGTAGTACCCCATTAAGAAATGCAGTTTTTACGTCCATGTGATGTACAAGTAAATTATATTGATTAGCAAAAGCAATAATAAATCTAAAACTAGCTATTCTTGCAACAGGTGCAAAAGTCTCATTATAGTCTATGAGATATTCCTGGCTAAAACCCCTAGCAACGAGTCTAGCTTTATAGCGTAAAGGCTTTCCGAATTCATCATTTTTTATATTAAAAATCCATTTGCAATCTATAATATTTTTGTTATCTGGCCGTGGTACTAAAGTCCATGTTTTATTTAAAAATAGAGAATTTAATTCTTCTTTAATTGCACCTTCCCAATGAGCTCTATCGTCTCGTATTTTAATCTCTTGAAACGAATTTGGTATTTTACACAAAATTGAACTAGCACACATAAGGTTATCATCGATTTCTTTATAAGAAATAGGGGGACGACTTTTAAGCCTATCACTCCTACGTGGTTCAATACAACTGGTTGTGTCCTCATTATTTACGACCACTGAAAGATCATCAGAATGTGCATTTGGTTGTTCAAATTCGACGATGTCATGGTTAGTTTTGCGAATTTTCTGAGGAACTTCATAATCATCAGATTTACAGGTATCTGATTTATATCTGTCAGTATTTTGAGACTTCATTGACTTTGAAATGTTGTCAATGTTAACATTATCATGAGAATTTACTATATTCTCTTCAGGTCGCAACGCAGGCCTGGATTGAAGAAAATTTGTCTCATCTACTATGACATCTCTGACAGTAATAAATTTTTCGCATTCAGGATTCCAAACTTTATAACCGTTTGGTTCGTATCCCACAAAAGTACCTTTCCATGACTTAACATCGAATTTTGTCTTATGTAACATATCATGCACATAAACTGTTGAACCAAAAACTTTTAAATATTTTATTTGTGGTTTTTTGTTATGCCACATTTCAAATGGTGTTTTGGATAATTTTAAAGCATTTGTCGGGGTTAAATTAATCAAATACACAGCAGTTAAAACAGCTTCACCCCAAAATAATTTTGAAAGATTTGCACCATTTATCATACAACGAGCTTTCTCAGTTATAGTTCTTACCATTCGCTCCGAAACACCATTTAATTGTGGCATTCTTGGAATAGTTAAATGATAAGTTATTCCTTTTTCAACACAATATTTTTTCATTTCAGTAGATAAATATTCTCCACCGTTATCGCAATATAAATAAACTAGTTTTAAATTAAACTTCGCTTCGCTTTTTTACACAGAATCTTTGAAAACAGAGAACACATCTGATTTATGTGTTAATAGATACACAACACAGTAGTGAGTATATTGGTCAACAAACAAAACAAAATAGTTTTTGTTATTTATTGTTGAAGGAGTGATAGGACCACAAACGTCGGTGTGGACAATATATAACGGTCATTCAATATAACTTTTGTCCTTGCTGTGATTAAATGGTAGCCTACTCTGTTTCCCATAAATACAATATTCGCATAAATTATCATTTGTTATCACTTTGTCAATTAAATTAATGTCAAAAATCATTTTATTATTTTTTAATTGCAAAAACTTATTTTTAGTTATGTGCCCTAGGCGCTGATGCCATAAATCGTAATTATTACATGTAACATTATATGCCTGGGAAACAGGGCAGCTCACATTTAAATATACTTCAAAATCTAAAGTAATTGTACGAGCCAAGGCTGTACATTTTGCTCACTCAGGCTTTCTTAGTTTATAAGCGTGATGATCCCTATGTACGTGCCAAGGTTCGTACATTCTTGCTCATTTACAAGCTTGACAAATTCCTATGTTCGTACGTGCCATGGATATACATTTCGATCACTTATAAGCGTGACGATTTCCCAAATCGTCGGAGTTACGTCCCGAGAGTATAGCCCGACGCAGGCACTCTCTTCTACATTCGTTCATAGCGAACTAAATCATGGGAGTTACGTCCCGAGAGTATAGCCCGACGCAGGCACTCTCTTCTACATTCGTTTATAGCGAACTAAATCATGGGAGTTACACCCCGAGAGCATAGCCAGACGTAGGCACTCTCTTTGACTGTTAAATTGTATTCATTCGGTATATAGCAATTAGCACGTCATTATTTCGCTCATATTCTATTGTAACACGCGAGTGGTAAATATAGAGTAAATCAATAAATCTCTATTATTTGAAGCATCCCGTTGACCCAGGAACCGTACATTTTGGTCCTTCGAGCTATCCGGGAATAGCGGGTCTTTCGCGTTCAGTTGATCGCGTTCGCGTTTTACTCCGTTTTCCTGAAGATCGGCGCCGTGGAAAAACATCCCACTGCTGGTTCGTTGGGTCATCAAGCAAATCAAATACCATCATCCGCATCAATAGAAAAGAGGAGAGCAACGTTTTCAAGGATCCAGACTAGTCCAAATATATCGGCGTCCTTTCAACCTAGAACAAGGCGACGGACGTCAATCTTCAACGGAGAGAGGTAAACTGCAGTAAGCCCTCTCCCAAATTTTTTCAAGAATCCAGACGGGTCAAAATATATCGGCGTCCTTTCAACCTAGAACAAGGCGACGGACGTCAATCTTCAACATAGAGAGGCAAGCGACAGCGCTCGGTACAGTAAGTCCTCTCCAATTGTTTAAAGCACAGAATGTATCCTGGAGGTACAAGCATTTACAGAGAAGCGTAGCAGAGAAGCAAGCAAAGGGTCTAGGAGGTCCTTTTAAAAGATAATAAACAATCCCGTATCCGTCAACACGGTGTGGCGGAAGACGTCGGGTAGTAATCTACACGCAACATAACAAGAAGAGGAAAGCAGCCATTGCAGTAGGTAAGTCCTTTCCATTTGTTTTGAGCACTATAATTCTGAGAATTATCTCATTTATTCTGAGCATTTTATCAGGCAGAAGCGAATGGTAACGCATTGTTACTACGTATTTTATAAAACATTCGTTTAAGAATTTACTAAGTATATTATATATAAACTAGTTAATAATATATACCATAATGGAGAATTTGTTCCAAGCTTCTTTCACTGACAGCCTGAAATCCTTCAGGTATTCAAAAAAAACCGAAGAGTTGCTTCGTAAACAAGCAGCTTTATTTAGGTCCTTTGATAGTATGTTAGAACTATCTAATGGATACTCGTCATTGGATAAATATGATCTTGAAGAAGCCCTAGAAATATTAAAATTCCGATGGGGGTTAATCTTTAAAACCCATATCGAAATAGATGCTGATCTTGGAGGCTCCAACACGGAGTATCAGAATAAATTTTACGAGCAGGAAGCTATATATAGGCACCATAGAAGAGAGATAAATCTCAAATTGCATTCTAAAAGCCTACAGAAGAATTTTCTAGAAATTCATATGGAATCACCGGTACTTAGGGATTCACATAATTCAAAAAATTCATTATATGCCTTGGAAATGGCTAATAATCAAACCGGACAAGACTTAATTGCAAAACAACAGCGACCTTCATCAAAATGTAGCATCAGCAAAAAATCGCTGTCGACGCATTTCAATAAACGAGGAAATGAAAATAAAATACAATATTGTCAATTATGCAACTTATCTAACCATGGCCTGTTTAATTGTCAATCATTTTTAGCAAAACATTTTAATGACAGGGTTGATACAATTTTAAGATTGCAGCTTTGCACAAATTGTTTATTTAAACATGAAGTGGAAGTTTGCTTCTCGCATAAAAGATGCATGATTTGTTCTCAAAAACATAACACGATCCTGCACGATGCACTATTTAATTTAAATTTAAATTATTCTACTACGCAAGAAGAGCAATCATTTCAATATAAAATGGAAAATAAAAATTCTTCGTCTTCGGCAAGGGTGAAAGAAATAGCAGGAAATGGTGACAAGCACAGTACTTATGCAGATATTGGCCAAGGAGGAGAATTATCCAAATTAGTAAGGAGCGTAGTACAATCGTTATCTTCAGAGAGCATAGAACATCACAGCTTCATTTCCGGGGTAGGAGAGACCTTTCACAAAAGTACGGATCAAATTACGCTACTCTCTACTAAGGAGAAAACTGGTAGTAAATTACCTATGGATAAGCACAGTACTTATGCAGATATTGGTCAAGGAGGAGAATTATCCAAATTAGTAAAGAGCGTAGTACAATCGTTTACTTCAGATAGCATGGAGCATCATGGCATCATTTCCGGGGCAGAAGGGGGTCCCTTACAACATAATACAGGTCAACTTACAATGACCAGTTGTTCAGTTCATAATAATAACCCCAATGTGAGTACCAAAAAGAACATTGATGGTAAATTATCCATTGAATCTATTAGCAAGCCGACATGGCAACCCATAGAGCAGCAAACGCAACTTGATTGTAAAGTAAGCGAAGAAGATAAATCACATCGCGTTAATGTGGGTATCAAGAGAATGAAATGCTTACAAGTCAAGCAAGAAACAGAAGATAAACAAAACTTGTCTTCATCCATGTCTTCTACGATTAATAAAAACCGAAATCGCAGCTTAGTATTATCTAAACCTTTGTTGGAAGCACCGATTAAAGTGCCTACGGGGGCGTATTTGCAATGCAACTTAACACAAGGGTCCGACAAGGTTGTAAGAAACAATAGAATCATAACTAGAAACAGTAATAGGAAACGTTCGCATGGATCAAAAAAGGTGGTACACAAATTAAATGTTTTGCCTATCAATAAAGGCAAGAAATATATTAAGCAACAAGCATTCGTGAAAAAGCAGAAGGTTCGAAGTAAAAAAGGAGTTAAAAATAGAAAGGAATTTACAGGAAGGTCAAAAAGAAAGGTCAGAAAGAGTGATATCTTTCGTAAAAGGGGAAGATTGCGAAGCGTTATCGCTCCGCACTATCGCAGGTTCACCGATTCAGGATTTCATAAAAGTAACATACAGCAAACTTATTCAGTAATGCAATCCTATGAGTCCAATATGAGTAACCAAAGGAAAAGAAAGAAAAGCACCATCTATAAAATTATACTTAAAATTCCTTTAAGCATAAATAAATACAGTTCCATTTATGTATAACATACATCGTCGAAACTTTACATTCAATATTGAGTGAAAGTTATTATTACATATTTAATTTTATAACGTGAAAAAGGATGAATAATATAATATCATAAACAATACATGGAATGCCAGTTCAGCAAAATATCATATGTTAGCTAGTGGATTGACCTACTGTGAAAGACGTCAAATACAATGAATAATATTATGTAGATATCAAATTACCGAGGTACGGTTGCATTTTATAACAATTATATTTAACCTAGGTCATGGTTTCAATCAACAACACAGTAATGTACTTTTATGCTCATGATAGTTCTCAGAATGTGCTCAAGACAGGTAGTGGATAGGACATTACGATCATATAAAGATCAAGAGACGTCACGGAGCAGTAGGTGTAGCATCAGCTGAACCAGCAGCCGGTTTCGCAGTGGCGTCAGGGAGACCCACCCGGGACCGGACTCCGATATTTCTTAGTGTTAGTGATAGTGCCGTGGAATAGTATAAGAAGTGTTAACATAAGTTTAGAGACTGTTAAACATTTCCTTAAGTTAAGCATATAATGGTTTCATCTTGTAAAGCACTACATATTCATCTTGCACTTTTTGCCTGGGGGAGTATGTACGAGCCAAGGCTGTACATTTTGCTCACTTAGGCTTTCTTAGTTTATAAGCGTGATGATCCCTATGTACGTGCCAAGGTTCGTACATTCTTGCTCGTTTACAAGCTTGACAAATTCCTATGTTTGTACGTGCCATGGATGTACATATCGATCACTTATAAGCGTGACGATTTCCAAAATCGTCGGAGTTACGTCCCGAGAGTATAGCCCGACGCAGGCACTCTCTTCTACATTCGTTTATAGCGAACTAAATCATGGGAGTTACACCCCGAGAGCATAGCCAGACGTAGGCACTCTCTTTGACTGTTAAATTGTATTCATTCGGTATATAGCAATTAGCACGTCATTATTTCGCTCATATTCTATTGTAACACGCGAGTGGTAAATATAGAGTAAATCAATAAATCTCTATTATTTGAAGCATCCCGTTGACCCAGGAACCGTACAGTAATTAAATTATTAACTGACTTACCTCTCATAATTGTTTTACCTTGCTTACATATGCGGGTACCTCTGTGATCAAATATGACAGTAGCTCCAGCCTGTTGCAACTTCGAAACAGATAGCAAGTTGTAGGGCGCCTCGGGGCAGAAAAGAACGTCTTCTAGTGTTCCTCGAACACCCATATTGCTGCTGACTTGTAGTGTTCCTTTTTTCTTAGCTAAAATATATTCACCGCTTTTAGCAACTGAAATTTTTATAGGAATAGACAAATCAAACAAATAACTAAATATAACGAAAATAGTTATTGGGTGTATGATTTTCAAATTTTCTTTTTCTAAACTGACCCTTATTTTCAGTAGAAACTTGCAGTACTTTAACACTTGTGTCATTATATTCGTTCTTTAATTTGACCTCATGGTCAAGGAGTCTTGTTTTAACAAATGCTAAAGTCAAATTATCTTCCGATAAAGTTTCAATGGCAGTTATAACACCGTCATATGTTGCGGGTAGGGTTAAAAGTAAGTGGGC